>NW_027495727.1:0-236106 GCF_021521415.1 Bidens hawaiensis | reverse complement strand
GCGGGCATTTGTTATATGCGCCGTGCTGCGAGCGCGCCATGTAAGAATCAGCGCGGGCATTTGTTATATGCGCCTGTGCGCTGAGCGCGCCATGTTAGTCAGCGGCGGGGCATGTTATGTGCGCCCTGCGCGAGCGCACCATGTTAGGAACCTGCGTGGGCACATGTTATATGCGCCTATGCGCAAGTGTATTGGTTTTATGTATCTATAACTTAATGTTGCCTATTGGATTGACCGTCTCGCATGATGCTAAGGCGGGTGCATCTCAAATCGTTTATGCGCGTGCGGAAGGGGAACTAACCTCCCAGCATGGCGGGGGAACATTGAGAGCTAGTTTGTCTGAAGCTCCAAGATGGAATTGACTTCAACATGACTGATCACTATGTTGAAATACCAAGACCACATGGAAAATCTACAAATGAAACTCAATGTCCCTGACTGCGAGAAGGTTACGTACCTACCCACAGCAAAGAAATGTCCTTCACGCAGAAAGCTATGCGCACAAAGTGATACGCGCAGAACACTTAGTCTATTCTCCAGATGTAAGGAGATTACTCCCGCCCAAAAGGAAACAGTAGCGCGTTTCAGAGATTTCCCACTTTTTACTGTACACTGACAAAAGTATCTGAAAAAGCACACTGTAACATGAAAAGTCAACTGTCAGCCACCCTACTCCCATCAACCACAGACCTACATGTCCGTCCAAATCAAATCAAAATCTTTTTATCCACTACTCCACTTTTAAATAAATAATAATAATTTCCATACTTTATCATCATTACACCTAGATATGAAAAGATTACAATCCCCTAAAGCAAGGGATTGTGTTCCCTTGAGTTTGCCTATAAATATGTAACCTAAATTATCATCCAAAACACACTTCAAACTTCTCTCTTAAGAACTGCAAACTTACACTAATCATCGCCCAAACATCCGTTGTTTTCATTTCCGATCCTGTTACTAGGTAAGCCGAGAATATAACCTTGAGATCTACTTTCCAACCCTTATATTCTCCTATTTCTTGATCTTAATATATATACTTCTTGTTATTTAATCGTATTCTAGACCTTCAATTCCGAGGCCAACACCAAGAAAACCCGAATCTCGATTAATCCCTTAACAAGAACCACATGTGAGTCTCACAGCCCCTATTTTCACTGTTTTCACTACTTTTAAACTGTTTTCGGGGCGAGGGACACGTACTTAAATAATGTTTTATCATGGTATACTTACAAGCTATGCAAGCGATTATATGTTTAAATTATGTTTCATGATGAGCAATGCGAATGGTTACCTATGGTTTTCGATGTATGTGCGCTAGAATTCGAGTAAGTGATCACTTTACCATTGGAACTCGAATGGTAGGGACTGCTGGTTTGATCCACCCACTCGTAGGGGTCGCACCTCTTTGCATAGACGAGTGCCTAGTATGGTCATGGTGGCAGAGTACTACGGGATTGAGCCCGCTCGTAGGGGGTCGCGCCTCTTTGCATGGACGAGCGCCTTGTTTTCCGGCACAACGTCTGCGCGTAACCCGCGGGACGGCATTACATTATTTAACTCGTAGTGGCAGCGCCACTTTGCATGGACGAGCACGTTTTCCCAGAAACGTTCGCAGGGACGGTATTACTTATTTTGCTCGTAGTGGCAGCGCCACTTACACAGACGAGCACGGTTCCCATTAATGTTCGCGCGTAGCCCGCGGAACGATTTTTATCAGAAATATGTGTCAGATCTATGTTTTCATACGGATTATCAAGCATATGTTTAGACATGAAATCAGAAATGTGTTTCAATATGATTTTTATCAAGTTACTAAAACTGGTGAACTCACTCAGTTTATACTGATTCAAATGTTTTACGTGTCTTTCAGGAGATAACTAGGTAGCGCATGGAGTCACACTTAGAGCACCTCACGCAGAACATCTAAAACTAGCTTTTTGGAAGATTTTAGTTCTATCCCTTCGATGCGCGTGGTTGTTCCCGCCGCGCAAGGGGATATGGCGTGGAAATCTTCAACAATTTTTATACTTGGATGTTTTATGAAATTTTTAAACAATGTAATGTATTTGTATTAAACATTTCATGCGCAATGAAAATCTTACTTTGAATGTTTGCAATGGCCCGTGCTTAATTATCAATCCCCACTCGCGCTCGCGCCCGGCTGTTTCCGCCGGCTCAGGGTCGGGTGTGACACATACCCTCATTTTTCTCCCTTCACTCATCTCAACCAAATAAAATGGTTTAATCTCTTTAACTCCATCTCACCCCTATTAATTGTTATTTGCCTTTTAACCCGTGAAAAACATAATTCATGACTCATTTTTAACAAATATAACACAAATGAGGAGTTGTTTAATCCATCTTTAAAATATCATGTAATCTTAATTTATGTTAGGGTTATAGTATACTTCATGGCGTAAGGCAATCGTAGACTCAACATGGTAGACAAAGTCACACAGAACAATAGCTGACTTTCCAAAGGCAATAATTCAAAGTTGACTTTTCACGCCTCAAGTTTTTAATGTAGCATCTTCTCTTTTAATAAATATATGTTACTTTAATTACAAGTGTACGACAGTTTCCAAAGGCCATTGTTGTGTCTGTTTCATTGTTTTCGATTTTGTCCAATTTGTTATTGTTATAGCTGAAGGCAGGATAGTTATGACCGGAATGTTCGTTGGTTATGGTGTTTCGACTAGTTGGTTTGTCAAAGGAAACTTGGATGTGGTACTGACGTGGGATAAACCTAGAGAAAATAGAACCAGTGGGTTCGCTGGCGACGATATAAATGAAAAAATAGGTTAGTGACAAGTCATGTGATCTATTGCTCGTTGTCACACCCCAACCTAAGACGGAAATGACGGGGTGCGAACCGTTGGTTCACAGCTCACAAAGGTACTATCATACAATATAAAATATGACAATATCTAATTAATTTATTTATTTCAAATTTCAAATAAGTGCACAATTTCCAAACATGACAATAATAATTCAAAACAAATAAAATGCAAATATCTCTTATTTTAATATCTAATGGTCTCTCTATGTGTTCTTCGCCTTATATTCAAATTAACTGATAACCTGCATATGTGTACAAAATAAACATAGATTTGCCAACATAATAATAATATATAATAAATGAGCAAACAAAATAATGTGAGTAAATCAATTAAACCATAAGCAAATAGTTGTGTCAGTTGACCGTTGCCTTGCGAGTCAGGCATTGGTTACTAAGACGACGTATATTCATACTTTATTTACACTTTTAACCCAACTCCCCCTATGATTTTTAAACGCTAATCACTTTTTCATACTCATATGTTAATATTTTCTTAAAGAAATTGCACCATAAAAACAAACATATTTTATCTTTAATTTGAGTATGATATGTTACAGTTTTTTTGTAGTTAAAAAAAATAACATTTTACGCAGGAGCGTTTTGCGGTCTGGTTTTGATGGTTTTTAAATTAAACAGTGAGCCAAATCATTTGTAACGGTTTTTTGTCGTCGAAAACCGAAACCGAAAAATTGAAAACAACTGGCCAAAAGTTAATGAAAAAAATCAATCATGAAATCAAGCCAATGACCGGTTAGAACGGTTTTACGGTTTCAAACCGAACAACGAACACCCATAAACTCGTTACATGATTACCAAGGTATGTGTTTCCCGTTGCATCGCGCGGGCACCCGTCTACTAGAAAGAAAAATGGTGCATTAAGAACAAATTGAGAATGCCATTGTTGAATAATCTCATAGATAAAACCAGAAGAGCTTACTGTAATAAGAATATTGTCAAAGTATGCAAGCATGTAACAAGTAACAAAACCTCAGCAACCAGCGAATAATGAATTTTTAGAAATGCACTCGGTGAAGCCAAATGTCATGAGAATTGTATATAGGCTATATAGCTTAGAAAACCAAGCTCTTGAAGCTTGTTAAGACCATAGAGGGCCTTTCACAACAAGCATACATGATGTGCGCAAGTTGAGTCAACAAAATCATGAGGTTGTATTATATATGTAGTCCCAAAAATTCACCGTTAAGAAACGCGTTATGAACTTCAACTTTCCGAATACCCCAACCCTGAGAACAACAACCGAAAAGACCAACCAACCTAATAGTAGTCAGTTTGAAAACCAAGTTAAATGTCTCTATGCAATCGCTAGCCTTAGAGTTTGATGAAAACCGTTAGGTTTTATATATTAGAGTGCCTTTTGATCCGATAAACCAACTTACAACCAATAACATTTATACGAGTAAAGAGTCTTCAAATAAAAAAGATTGGTGTAATTTTGCATTGTAATTGGTGTTTGTTGTTGTAAACTTAATTTTTTTTACAAGGGAAGTCAATAACCTATTCGACAATATATTTGGCAACTTTTGCAATGTACAAGAAAACACAAGGACCGAACTTAAAAACAACAAATCTGCCGCCAAAATAGCCAATAAAAACCCACACCGTCACCTGTTCTATAACACTTTTCCCGCCACTTTCCCTTTATCGTCGCCACCGTCTCTCTAGAAATGGCGAGTGAGAGGCTCACTGAGTACGAGCGTAAACGGCTCGAAAACATCAAACGCAACGATGAACTGCTTGCGTCACTCAAAATCAAATCAAAGCTTGCTGATCTATCCTCCGCTGCCAAACGCCACAGGTAAATATAAATGTATGCTATTGTGTTATCTGGTTATGTATTTGGTCAATTAATGAACGACCTCTGTTATTTTGATGTAATTGTGAGCAGACCTGAAACTAAGTCTTACAAAGTTAGTCCGGAGAAGAAAGCTAGGCTCGAAACACCCATCGTAATCCGTAGATCTCTTAGAACTCAAGGAAAAGCGCCTGATTCCGCTGGATTAAAACACGATTTCACCGAACCGTCTAAGAAATCAATAACCCTTAAATCGCAAATCATACCGAACCAATCCGCTCGAGAACGGGCGCCGATTAGTATGCGTGATGCGAATATTTGTGCGGAGTCGGATGAGTCACTTGTGAATAAGATATTGAGTGTGTGTAATGAAAATGGTGATAGGAAAGTTAGGGTTAGGGGTTCCATTGATTTGGATTCCATGGAGTTGGTACCCGAGAATGTTGCGCGGGTTGTGCCGAATAGGATATTGAGTGTTAAGTTTCTTCCGTCGCCGGATTTGAGGATGGTGGTTGTGGGAAATAAGTTTGGGAATTTAGGGTTTTGGAATGTTGATTCGGAAAATGAAGAAGACGGTGGTGGTGGTGGTGATGGGATTTATATGTATCATCCTCATCCGTCGCCTGTTTCCGCTATTTTGATCCAACCATTTTCTTTAAACAAGGTACGAGTTTTTATCTTTGACCTTTTGCAACTTATGAGTATTTTAATTATATGTGTGTGATCTTGAATTCTTGATTATGTACTTGATGCAGATAATTACAAGCTGTTATGGAGGTCTAGTACGATCACTAGATGTCGAAAAACAGACGTTTGATTTGGTTTATTCTAGTGAAGATGCAATTTTTTCAATGTTTCAAAAACATGATGATGTGAGCAATTTATATTTAGGTGAAGGTCATGGGGTAGTCAGTATTTGGGATCAGAGGTCTGCCATGTCATCATTTTCATGGGATTTGCATGATTCTAGAATCAACACCATAGATTTTAATCCAGAAAATACAAATATGATGGCTACAAGTTCTTCAGATGGAACGGCTTGCATTTGGGATTTGAGAAAAGTTGGTAAGAGTAAGCCAAGTTCTCTTAGAGTGATCACTCGTGAACGGGCTGTTCATTCTGCTTATTTTTCACCGTCAGGAGACCGTCTTGCTACAACAAGGTAATTTGTATTACATCATATTTATATATTTATAATTATGATTCTGATATGTTATGTTTTTTATCTAGTCTTGATGATAAGATTGGAGTTTTAAGTGGAGCGAATTATGAGGATGAATTTATGATAACTCATAATAATCAGACAGGGAGATGGCTTTCTTCATTCAAGTAAGTTTTTTTCTTTTTTTTACTTTACTCAAATATATATATGGGTGGATAATAAGTTGTTTGTTATTTGGAAAGCAGAAGTGTATGGGGGTGGGATGATTCATATCTCTTTGTGGGAAATATGAAGAGAGGAGTTGACGTAGTATCTACAGAGGAGAAGAGAATTGTGAGCACCCTTGAGAGCCCTCACATGACTGCAATCCCGTGTCGTTTTGATGCTCATCCGTACAATCCTGGGATGCTTGCGGGGGCCACGAGTGGCGGCCAGGTCTATATTTGGACCTTATAAGTTATAATGGCTAGTGACATGTAATTTTCTTTAGTCGTTGAGAAACCATTTGGTGATGTTTCTTTTTTGTAACTTGTGATATGTTATTGGTGTTGACCTCTTCAATGGCTGTTAAGATGGTTGGTTTTGAGATTGCATCAACTTTCAGTGGATGTTTTTGTTCAATGCTTCAACTTTCAGTGAATGACTTTGAAATTTTAGGATTAGTGGGCGTATGTTAACCGTTCTAAAATAAGAAATCTTAAACTTTCTTCATGTTTTATTCAGTTTGTGTTTTTCTCGCATTCTCAACTCGTGATAATTGCCTTATGAAGCTTTGAAGAACCAAGTTATATATGGGACTGCAGTCTGTTAGGATTGGCATCACGGGAATAAAATCGACTTCATTGTTTCAGATCCATCCCTGCTTGTATAGTTAAGGCAATCATGTAGAATGAGGATGATGATCCACTTAGGTTGGTCCTTTATTAGGCGCCAAAAATGCAGGTTGCATTTTGTTAGTGATTGATATTTGATACATAATCTTATTTAAACAAATAAAATACTTGTTAGTTTCGAATAAAATTTTTACTCTCAAAACAAGTGTGAAACTTTTACCTATTCCTGCCTAGTCATGTCACTTTGATTTAACCATTCAACTTGAGCTCATTTCAAACAAAATGGGGGTGGCTTTTGAATAAATGTCCATTATAATCAGTGCCGGCTCTAGCGTGAAGCTGGTAAAGCATATTTTTTAAGCAAACACACGGTAATGCATTTATTTGCGTTTTGTAAAGAAGAGAAGAAAGTGATAAGTTGTGTTTTGCTCTGTTTTTGTGGTCGGTGACTGTTGGTCTATGGGAACCGGGAAAATGATATAGTTAGCAAAAAAAAGTAATTGGTAAAATAGCAATTTAACTTTTTACTTGTCAAGAATGACACTAGTGTACTAGTGGTTATCCAAAAAAGGTAATTTTTCTTTTGTTTACTTTCTTTTCTTTTCTTTTTTTTCTTTTTTTTTTTACTTTTACATTTTAAATATAAACTTGCTGAAAGTTTTAAAATAAGTGTGTAATTTGAATAAACTGTCATGGCCTGGCTATTTTATATACACTTGTACAAAAGTGTTTTTTTCTTAAATTAACTTGTTATAAGAAAATATATCTGTATTTAAAAGACAGAAGAACAAAATATTTGAAATAGAACTCAATTTGTAATAAAATATATATTGAAATTTGAAAAAAAAAAACTAGTATAAAACAATATGTTAAGTTATATGAATATCCAATAGGAAAATGAAATAATATGTTCAGTGTTATCCAACTTACATATTGCTTAGAACTAAATAATATGTTAATGAAAATTAAAAAAATAAAATATCACTAAGTCGTTTAATTATATTAATCATGATTGTTTCAAATTAACACTTTAACTTTTTTCTTTATACTTTAACAATGACTTATAAAAAGAGGCCTCAAATTTGTTGTGAGCTTTAGGCCGCTCAAAGTGTTGAGCCGGCCTTGGCTGTATTGACGACTTTATTGTCTACTCGGTTTTGGTTTCTTTATATAGTTAAAAGTCTCAAAAGACTTTTTCCCAAATTGGGAGTGTTTCTGACATGTTCTATGAATAGTGTCAAGACTACAGTTTAGCCAGACAGGGACAAGTCATCAAGGCTCACAGGAGAGGTTCCACTGTGCCCACGGTAAGTAAATCCGAGTTGAGGTTCTTGGCTTAGAAGGTTGGTGAACATCACAGTTGTTGCCATTTACCAATTGTTTTTATCAAATAATAAGACATGCTCTTGCTTCTTTTGTCCTTTTTAAGATTCTGCTTTTACTATGTGGCTTGTTTGTCTTGTTAAGAGTTTAATAACAGCTGATATGCAAGTATCATATACTCTAAACATCATTGAAGTTGAACAAGTTGATGTGCTATCATATACTTACAATAAAACCAAGTCCCAAGTATTGACTAACTTAAAACATACCATCATATACTAATGCTGATGTGCCATTATTATTCATAGTATAACTCTTGATGGGTTCATATACCTATACCATACTGTAACAGAGGAATGGAAAGTAATCAGTCATATATTAGCCACCTTCAGAAATAACAAGGTCAAGGCTATAATTGGCAAGTGCCAGTAGGTGAGAGCAAAATATCCTATCAATACTGCTTTTCAAATCAGATATTTGAGAAAACACATATGTTTTTACATAGATACAAGACGACACTGGCATTCACAAGTTTGGCAAAAATATACATCAAATTATAGATCCTTTTCTTTGCTACTCTAATAGTAAACAATTGAATGAAATAAAGTCAGAAAGCACTTTAGCGCTTCTTCTATAGATGCAAAGGATTGGTTTTAATCAATACCTAAGGAGTACTCGACCGAGGCGGGGAGTACTCGATCTAGGCGGGGAGTAATCGGGAAGTACTCAGCCGCTTACTCGGGAGTTTTACAACATTGGTTTTAATACATTCTAAAGTCAAAATATTTGTTATATGACACTAAAATACACCATTATTATTTTGATGACACTAAAATTTTAAACATGTATACATGTTAAATATAATCATTTGTACCTCTATATCATATATTGTAAAAACACGGAACAAATATTCAATCTTAACAATAAACGAAAAGCAATAAACAAATTTAGAACCATCAAACCACCCAAGCTTTCGTTCGGATAAACTCAAGACAAACTGAAAATTACTGTCAAGATTCAACAAATGACATTACACATCCTTGGCTATTTAAGGCTTCATATTCTTTTGATGTTGTAGCTTCATCACCCAATTTCCAAGTTTTACAGTCTACACTTTAAACCAAATTAATTATAATGCTAACAATTCTTAAGCTTTCCTAACAATGACGCGCCTTTCTCTCTTGTACTCAACTTCATCCCTCTGATGCATTATTATCAATGCTCTCCTAACCTGTTCAAACAAACAAAACATCATAAGCTATTATATATTAAAAAACAAAACAAAAAAAACATAAAAAATACTATCATAGTCTCATAGATGACATGGCATTTAAGATTAGAATCTCACAATTGATTCATTAAGTCCCATTCTTGTGAGCTCATCAATCAGTCTTCTCTCTGATAAATGGCTTCCTATTCCCATCCTTCTCTTTATTTGACTTTCCGCTTGCTGCACACCCATTAATATTAATAAAAAGTAACATTTTAAAGAAAAGTAAATTTAAAAGAGAGCCGACCTTTATTTCATTTGCCATTTCGGGAGTAAGATTGATATGTTGGTTCAATCCAGATTTTGCAGCATCCATTGTTGAATTGTTGAAAAGCCTAATAGCCTCATCAACATCATGATTATTTGCAACATTTGACCTGAATTATACAAAGATTTTAAAAAAGGTTCATAAATTAAAATACTTGTTTAAAAGTTTATGATGAATAAAAAATGCTTATTTGGCAACTTACAGTCTCATCTTTGCAAGTGACTCACTCAACCTTACTATAGCTTCCAACTGTCTTACAGTTATTGGTACAGCAGTTGATTCCCCAGTCTCGTTTGCCTGACGCCTCATATCCTACATATTTAGCAAATAGTATTAAACTTAATTTAATTAAAACTCTACTGAACATTAATTAAACAAATGATATTCATCATGACACATACCTGTCTAATTTTAACATAACTCTCCTGCAACGACGTGGCTGCAGAATCTGATAACCGAGGCTTAATTGTGTCCCGACAATACTGAATATACCTGCAACAAAAAAATCAAGTCAAATTACGATTTTACCCTTAGTGCATAGAACAATCTAACTTCAAAGTACATACTTTTTAAGCCAGTTATCTTCTTTAGTATCTTTAGGATCATTGTTTGCATTAGCAGATGAATGGACTTTAATGATATGACTAGCAATAATCTGTGTAACAAATATAAATTATTTCAGGTTATAAATTCATGATCCAAATTTGAATTTCAAGAAATTGAATAACCAACCTTGTCTTGACTGAACATCCTAACATCTTTCACGATGAAGATTAAGTCGAACCTTGAAAGAATTGTAGTCTGTAAATCAATGTTATCTTGTGCAGTCTGCAATATGGAGATGTTGTCAATTGGCTGTAAAATGATTTTAATAAAATTAATATGTTATTTGTGGCTCTTTTTATGTACCTTAAGATCATCATAACGCCCTGATGGAGGATTTGCAGCTGCAAGCACGGAGGTTCTAGAATTGAGAACAGTTGTTATTCCTGCTTTGGCAATTGATATCGTTTGTTGTTCCATCGCTTCATGTATAGCAACCCTAATTACACAATTTTTTTTAAATTGTTAGAACTGTAATAAAAATAACAAAGACAGACAGCAATATGGTATCTTATGTGTTTAACCAAACCTGTCCTTGGGCCTCATTTTGTCAAACTCATCTATGCAGACAACACCACCATCCGCCAACACCATGGCTCCTCCTTCCAGATAAAACTCACGCTGAATCATACACAATTTCACATTATATAGATAACTAATAACACAAATAAGTAATAACAAAAACTTACAGTGCTATTATCACGAATGACAGAAGCAGTAAGCCCAGCAGCAGATGAACCTTTTCCAGAAGTATATACAGCTACAGGAGCCGTCTTCTCAACAAATTTAAGAAACTATACACAAAACATCAACTAAATTTAGTACTTTAGACTTTTAGTTAAAACACTTAAAAAACAAATATTAGGTTTAACTGACCTGTGATTTTGCAGTAGATGGGTCACCCAAGAGCAAAACATTAATATCACCTCTTAATTTCACACCATCAGGCAAAGTCTGCATAAACATAGAAAATGAGCTACAAATAACTGAGTATATAAACAGCAAAATTTTAAAAAAAAGGTTGACTAGTTGACCATGTACCTTCCTTGATCCTCCAAACAGAAGACAAGCAACCGCCTTTTTCACATTATCATGGCCAAATATAGATGGTGCAATCTTGGAGCATATGTTTTCATAAACATTACCTTCTGATGCAAACTTTTTAAATTCTTCAATCTGAAAACATAACAGATAACAAAAGGTTACATGTGTGGTGTTAAAATTTGTTATAATATATACTAATTACCTCTTCCACAGTAAAACTAGCAGGACCACCACGAGTAGTTTCATTCGTTTCCTCGATTCCTACGACTCTAATATATGGTTGTCTAACCGCAAACGCTCCTTTGTGACTAGAAAAAACACCAGTTTATTACTTTTTATAGCATGAAAAGTATATGCTAGTGTTTTATAATGGCATAAAAAGTATTACTTTGTAGACGATTTAGCCGCTTGAAAAATACTGTAAATTCCCATTATTGTCAATCTTGTACCCGGCACAGTTGTTTGAACAAGATGTCGGTCTACTGATAGAAGCATGTTCCTTGGTAGCTCACCAGTTGAAACATCCTACATTTTATAAAACAAATAAACGAAAATGTTACATTTATGCAAGCAAAAGGTTAAATTTATCAATGAATCTGCATTCAATATTCTTACCTAAGGGTTCTCTTGAAGCTTCAATGTCTGCTGATCAACATACTTGCTTCTATCTGGAACCACAATCCATGGATCAATGGGGCATGGTGTTTCACCCATCTGTGAAATTAAAACCAAACCCATCCACATGAAAACAGATACAAATGCAAATAAAAAACAATACTGAGCTAGTGCAAGTAAAAGTTATTACTTGTGCTACATGGTCACATGATCTAGGAAAAATAGCTCCACCAAGCCCGGGACGACAAGGAACCACCTTCATATTCTTACAGTTCTTACACACCAAATGCACATAAGTTGCTTTAGCCTTTGTTCTAGATGCAGCAATTGTAATTCCGGATATCTTAACCAGTTTGGATATATATTGAGCCTACATTTAAACAGTCAACTTAATCAATTAATTACAAATTTCATAATATGCAAAATTTGATAAAAGTTAAATAATACTAACCCCTAAAGATGTCATTGATACAGGATCCTCATCTGATTTCAACAAAATCTGAACCTCTTGTAGGTTCCCTGGACGGATCGCACGAGATATCTCGATCAACTCAGGTGCGGAATCCCTGCGTAGATCGTTACGAGTATAGAACACGAATCACACGAACACACGAAACGAACACACGTTATATAATAACTCAAACACGTGATACGATATCACTATTACAGACTCTCGTCCTCACGTTACAATGAACTTGATAAACTACTGAAACGAACAACTAACTGATTAACCTAACCAAGCCGTAAGCTAGGTATATAAATACACGACAATTTCGCCTGGCATGTTCAGGCGAAGTTGTCCATAACTTCGCTTGACTAACAAGTTCGCTTGTTAAGCGAACTTGTCAGTAACTTCGCTTAAACATACAAAACATAATTAAACATTACAGACTCGATTACAGACACTAGACTATGAACTACTGACATTATGCACCAACAGACTCCCCCTTGGCAGTAGCTTCATATCTTGATCTTTAAGCACTTGTCTTGTAATCTTCAATCTTGTATCTTCACGCATGCACTCCTTCTCTAACACAAACTGACACAACTCTTTGATACTTCCTCGCTTCGTCCTTCCAAGCAGGAATATAAAAGATTTTCTTCTCATTGAGCACCTGCAGATCAGCTTGCGATAAGTTTACCAAATGCATCGGATCGTAAACTCTTAGGAGCTCTTGTTCATCCTCGTCTTCCATCACTGCCTCTGCTGTCTCACAATCCACATACCACCACTTTAGGTCTTTAAGCACATCCTTGGGCATAAGCTTCATCGGTACTTCTTTCAAACACCAGATCGGTTTATACTTCATGACCATCCAAGGTTTTCCATCAGCTCTCAAACCTCTATCCTTGTCTTCAACAAGTTTTCCCTTCTGCGGTTTCAACAGCTCAAACTTCTTCTCTTTTATACTCTCTCTCCATACAATTTTCTCAATGACTCTAGCCATATTATCGTCATTTCGATTGATTAACCCCAATCTGGCTAAGTCTTTCACTTCACATTCCGGCAGTGTATTCAACGACCTTAACATTCTTTTAAAATACTGAACGCCGTCATACCGTTTAATCACAAAGAGCTTCAACTGCTCATCATAGATCCAGCAAATAATCCCTTTCTTCGCTTCAGCATAGCCTTTAATATTGTAACTCTTATTAAACATTGTAGGGACCGCTGGTTTCTTCGTTTTGACGAACCACTGAGCATAGCCTTCCTTCCACCTAGGCTGCTCTTCCCATTCAGTCTCATCGATTACTGTCTCATTACCCATATCTGCTTTCTCCACACCTGGAATGTCATGCTCCACATTCTCTTCAACTATTTCACCTTCTTCAACATCTTCTTCAATCACAATCTGAGCTCCAATCTTCTCAATCTCCTCAATTGGCAGCACATCATCATCAAACAACACATCATCACTAAACATATCATCATCTAATTCTTTCAAAGCATCAATCACATCATCTCCCATTCCTTCATCATCAACCATCACCACCTCATCACCACTAGAACTGCCAGCCGCACCTGCAGACTCCCCCTAAGCTGTGGAAGTCCCAAGAGCTTGAGTAGTTCTTGGCAACTCACCACCTGCACCTTTCGATGCATTGGGATCATCGTCTCTATCATTTCTCTTCTTTGTCCTTAACTCGTCTCCTTTACAGCCTGTCTCCCCCTGAGATGCCAAGAACTCCTTCATAGCATCTATAATTCTCCCATGTTCAACCAGGAGGGACGACTGTAGTTGATTTTCTGCTACTAGGCGTTGAATAGCCTGGGTCTGGACAAGATTCACCCTTGATTGTTCTGCCACGACCCGCTCAAGTGCAGCTATTCTCTCCGAGTCTGAGAGGGTTGCATCGAAATCAAACCTCATGTGAGATGTGTCTTGAGTATACTCAGCAGGGATTTCGAATGAAACCGGGACATCAGAAGCAGCTGTGGACGTAACCGCAGGTGGTATCGTGACCGACAACCCTGCAGTTGCAACGACTGTGGACTCTACAAATTGTGCAACCACCTCTGAAGGAGTAAGCGTTGGAGGTGGTAAAGACACAATCTCCGGAGTCGTCAGCTGGATAGTAGTGATTGGGATGCCAAAAGCTGATGATGTAGCCACCACGGGAACATCCGCGGCGCTTAAACCTGTGACCTGTAGTGATGTAGGAACAATCGACATACCTGACAGCGCGGGCGGAGCGAAACGTACAACTCTTGAACTCTCTCCAGCTCCCATACCTGCACCTGTCCTTTCCCGTCTTGAACGTCTAATCAACTTGTGAATATCCTCTTCTTCTTCTGACTCGCTATCATCAACTGTCCTCTTTCTCTTCCCAAATGTTCTCTCTTGAGTCACCAACATCCTTCTCGCCTCATCCATAACATCATCAAGATCTGAGTCAGCCACCGTCGTAGCTGCTCTAGTAATACGCACAGTCGAGACACGTTCAACTGGGATCTGAACGTTCTCCTCTGGATCCACCCGATCCATATCGAAGAATCCTTGACCTCCGAATTCTGCATCAAGGTCCACTTCCTCCTCCGGTGACACAACAGGAGCAGCAGGTATAGCATGAGATGCTCCTGCCTGTTGTGGTGCCGGGTCTCTGAACTCATCCCCACGAGCTGGCACATACCCCGGGTTTATTAAGTACCCAAAGAGTGGAGTATGCCTTGGACGCAGTTCAGGCTTGCTCCTCGCACTGGATGTTCGGCATTGAGTGAAGATACGTTTGCTCACACTCTCCACGTATCGTATTGGACGTCGTTGAGGCAACGTGGGAACAACATGATTCAAGATCATCTGAATGAATCTTGGATACATGATGAACCTCTCACGGGCCATCGCTCTTCTTTGTCTATCGATCTCGTAAAAGACCATCTTACTAAAGCTATAACGTTTGTTATAAGTCAGAGCAGTCATTGCTGACTGCATGGTCGCACCCATACCATCAGTGCCCGCTTTCCTCCCAGACATGCAGACAATCATTACGTGCATGAGGAAGCGACACTGATCAAGTAGGAAACCCTTCCTCCGTTGTGTATCGCCCAATGGACCAGAATAGCCCATTCGTAGAAATGCTCCATCGCGGAACGGAGCAACAAACTCTGTAGGGTCATCCCTAGTCTCCTCTCCAAAACGTAAAGCCACCCGAATTTGTTCAGACGAGAACTGAACTTCTTGATTGTTGACGGTTGCTCGCATAACCGGGGGCTCAACGCGGCAATCGTATTCCATTGTCTGCCAGAAATCCTCAATATTGGGTAAGGAAATCGGCAGAGTCGTAGTGATTGCGTGGAATATCCTCGAGCGAAGGAGGAATGTGATTATCTCGCGGTAATCCTCCACACCACTCGCTTCCGGGTCTAAGGTGATAAACATATTGTGACCCGGGAAGAATTGCCTCTGATTATCTCCGTCATCTCCTCCAGCACCTCCAGCACCTGCTACTGCAGCCATATCTGCAACAAACGAATCAAGTTAGATAAACGTTAAAGCATAACACAACTTCGCTTGTTACCATGAGCGAAGTTGTGATAAAATCTGTATATGCGAAGTTAAAGTTGGGGCGAAGTTGGGAACAACTTCGCTTCATCTTTAAGTTCGTCTGATAACTAATAAGTTAAAAGGTCCAGGCGAAGTTAATGTTAACTTCGCCTCACCACAACATCGCCTCAGGCGAAGTTAAGCCTCAGGCGAAGTTACGGATAACTTCGCCCAAACCTTAAGTTCGCCTGAATCTGAATCGGCGACAGTAAGGTCGATTAAAATCCGGAAAATCTGATGTTTTGGTTAGATTGACGATTGAGGACTCTAAAACACAAGATTTTAAGGATATGTAGACGATCAGAATGATTATGAACACGTAAAAACAAGTTATGAAAATCGGTAATAAAGGTCGATCGACCGAGGTCACGAAACAGGTCGAAACGACCTCAGATTAACATCAATGAACATCGATTATCATATTTAAGAACCCAAACACACCTTGAATACTGATTGAAATCGAAGAAAGATAACAAAGAAGATCGGAAGATAAGATCGATAAGTTCGCTGAATAAACGGAGAGTATAAGTTCGCTGATATTGAAAATACAGAACGAATGACCTTAAGAATTCTTTATATAGGGGCGGAGTTACACAGGCGAAGTTACGGTTAACTTCGCCTAGGCGAAGTTATTCACAAGTTTGCCTGTTTAACAACCTCGCCTATATTTACAAAATCAAACCTTATAATTTGAACATTTTTCAATTAACTTTTAAAAACTTCCCTTTAAGAATTAAATGATACGATCAAGTCCAAGTAACCATATACAAAATCATAAAACTACCTAAGTACAAAAAACTTTTAAAAATTAAAGTATAAGGGATCAAATTTCAGTCTCGATAGGGACTACTACGTTTTAGAAAAGATCCGAACAGGAATCATACTAATTACGTGACTGTCACATAGATCCGTGTTTAGCTGTATTATGACATAAAGAGACAGGTTGTAAGCTGGTAAATAACTTAAGATGGTTTTCATCGTTTCTGTGATACGAGTTAGGTTCAATTATGCCTCAAAATTTAAGTGGGCAACAACTCAGAGATTATGATGCCTCCTATCTATTCTCAAAGCGTATTTGGCTTTCCCCAAGTCACCCCGAATTGACCTCGACCCATAGTTTCTGATTAAGTTTGTAAGTACTCTTCATCTGGTTCCCGTTCTCTTTCTTACTCCATGATTGAGAAGTCTTGACATTTTCAGCTATAGAATGTTTCAATAACTCCTAATTTAATTTTTTTTTTTATGATAAACATTTACATAGACTTCAGAGTAGTAAACAACTGCAAGTCCCGAATCTGGATCACTGTAGTTTCTTCACACACTATCTTTACGGGAATCAGAACACGTACGGGCTCGTGTATGACTGGGTAATCGCTTTTCTGCCTATCATTCGGAAAGATATATATGGAGACATGCAAAACTCGTAAGGAGTTTCCACGTAAAATCAAGTAGATTTAGTTTGTATCACATCTACTTTTACGCACCATAAAAAGCTACCATGACATACAATAACTGTCCTAAAGCCTTTTAAGCCTAATAACTTCACTAGTTAAGCACACAGAATCAGTATATTTATCATTTTCCAAGGTTGGATCAATTTTCTGTTAAACATAGCAAACGAACTTCTTTTGGAGAATGTGATAGTGACGTTTTTTTTTTTTTTTTTTTTAAATATAACATGAAAAGCATGGTTACTCGAGATTGATCATCCCATTCAGCTCGATAAGGTTTTGAAATCTTGTTTTGTCAAACGCTTTAGTATAAAGATCAGCGAAATTATCAAGCGTATCTACCTTTTCAAGCACAATCAGTTTCTTCTCAGCACAATCCCGTATAAAATGATGACGTATGTCAATATGTTTAGTTTTACTGTGCTTCACGGGATTGTTAGTTACTGAGATAGCAGCTGTGTTATCAATGCAAATAGGAGTAAGTAAGAAATTCAGACCATAGTCGCGCAACTGTTGTTGAATCCAAAGAACCTGGGAGCAGCAGTTGGATGCTGCCATGTATTCTGCTTCACAGGTTGAAATTGCGACCGAAGTCTGTTTCTTGCATTGCCACGACACCAATCTGCCACCAAGAAACTGACATCCTCCAGTTGTTGACTTCCGACTCTGATTGCACCCTCCATAATCAGAATCTGTGTAAGCGACTAGCTCCAAGTCTCCTCCTCTCGGGTACCACAACCCCAGCTTCGGTTTGCCCTTGAGATACCTCAGTATCCTCTTCACACCCTTCAGATGAGATTCTTTTGGGTTTTCCTGAAAGCGTGCACAAAGACAAACAGCAAACATTATATCAGGCCTAGAAGCAGTTAAGTACATTAAAGAACCTATAATAGCCCGATATTGAGTTGGGTCCACATCTGCATCACCGTCTGACTCAGCACCCAATTTGTGATTGACGCAGATTGGAGTGTCGAATGGAGTGTTGTCCTCCATCTTGAAGCGTTTGAGCACGTCATGGACATACTTGGTCTGATGAATGAACATCCCATCCTTCTTCTGATCAACCTGCAATCCTAAAAAGAAAGTTAGTTCACCCATAGCACTCATTTCAAACCTCTTTTTCATGACGGCCTCAAAATCTTGACACATGGAGACTTTTGATGCAGCAAAGATAATGTCATCCACTTAGACTTGCACCAGCAGGAAGTCGATTCCATCTCTCTTGAAGAACAACGTGCTATCTATCTTCCCTCTTTCAAACCCATTTTCAAGCAAGTAATCTGATAAAGTTGAATACCAGGCACGAGGTGCCTGATATAGTCCATACAATGCCTTGCTTAACTTGTACACGTGATCAGGAAAGTCTGGGTCAGGAAAACCCGGAGGTTGCTCAACATACACTACCTCATCAACTTTCCCATTCAGAAACGCACTCTTCACATCCAACTGAAATACCTTCATCTTCTTATAAGCCGCGAACGCCAAAAACAATCTAATGGCTTCCAACCTTGCGACAGGAGCGAACACTTCATTATAATCAATCCCCTCTTGTTGATTAAAACCTTTAACGACTAGCCTCGCCTTGTTTCTTATGATAATCCCTTTCTCATCTCTCTTGCACTTAAACACCCATTTTGTGCCTATCGCATGCACATGCTTCGGTTTTTCAACCAAAGTCCAAACTTCCATTTTCTTGAATTGAGCCAACTCTTCTTGCATAGCTTCGACCCACGAGCTGTCCTTGAGAGCCATTTGATAATTCTTCGGTTCAATCTGGCTGATAAAGCAGGTGTACAAGCATTCGTTGATTATCCCTGTCTCCTTGATGCTTGTGTAAACACAGGTGTGCTCATTCAAGCTACGTCTTGTTTGTACACCGGAGGACACATCACCAATCACATTCTCCAAAGGGTGATCTTTATGAATTCTCGTGGTCGGAACAGAACCAACATGCAAATTGTCTTCCAAGTTAGAAGAGAGCTCGTCAATGGTTGTTTCATGCTGAGAGTGAAATGGATTGAAAAATTCTTCTTCAGTCGAGGCAGCAGGGGTATCGACAGCATTTGATGAGGAAGGTTGACATTTATCGATCAGCTGTCTTTGCAATAGGTTTTCTTCCTCATCAAGGATCATCTTCGTAGCAACTCTCTCTTCTTCTTCAGCAATATCCAAATACGGTATGTTAAAAGACTTAAAAAGTTTAACATAGTCGAAAAACTCAGCAGGTCCGTTGCTTGGTTTTGGCGGTTGGTAACTTGTGATATCGGTGTTACACACCACCTCAACCTTGCTGGTCGATGTATTAAAGACACGTCTGTTGGGAGTCCCAACAACATAACCGACTAAGATTCCTTCATCGGCTACTTCACTAAATTTAGAATTTGTCTTTAAAATCGAACAAGGGGACCCGAATGGTTCAAGACCACTCAAGTTGGGCTTTCTCCCATGCATAAGCTCATAACACGTTTTACCAAGTCTTTTAACAGTTAAGACTCTATTCAGAACATAACAGGCTGTAGCAACAGCTTCAGCCCAAAACACCACAGGAAGCTTCGAATCAGCCAGCATTGTTCTGGCTCCTTCAATTAATGTTCTGTTCTTCCTTTCAGCCACTCCATTTTGTTACGGTGTATACGGAGCGCTGTATTGGTGTTCAATCCCTTTCTGAAGGCAGAAGATCTCCATCTCAAAATTCTTGAACTCCGTTCCATTGTCACTCCTGATGAACTTAACCCTTTTATCCATAACGTTCTCAACTTTGGTAATCAAATTCTTCACCATCTGAGCCGTTTCGTCTTTTGATTTCAGGAAATATACCCACGAATATCGTGAGTAGTCATCAGTGATCACCAAGCAATAAGAAGTACCTCCTAGACTTTTTGCATTCACGGGACCGAAGAGATCCATGTGAAGCAACTCTAGAGTACTGACAATAGAATTGACCTTCTTGGTGTGATGGGATTTCTTGTGCTGCTTTCCCTTCTTGCACGCTATACATTTATCTTCAAAATTGAAATTCTTCAAGGGAACGCCCAGCACAAGTCCATTCTTGACAATGTTGTTCATCTTCCGAAGATGAATGTGCCCCATTCTCCTATGCCACAATTCGGACTCCGATTCGCTCGCTTTTGTCATAAGGCATGATTCTTCCGTGGCCATTTCAGTCGACCTCATATCCATAATATATGTATTCCTTTCACGTGGAGCCTTCATCACAATTCACTCCTCTGGTATCTGAAAACCAGGTTGCAACACAATCGCCTCATTCTTTGTAAAATGAACGGTGTACTCCTTATCACAGATCTGCGACACACTCAGCAGATTGTGCTTCAATTCTTCCACAAAGTTAACTTTCTCCAATGTCATCTTTCCGTTCGACACCGTTCCCATTCCTGTAATCTTGCCTCCACTTTCACCGGCAAAGCTCACTCTCCCTCCTTGAACAGGTTTCAAATCGTGTAACAAGTATTTGTTACCCGTCATGTGCCGGGAACAGCCGCTATCTACAACCCAAAGATTGTTGGCAGCCCTGTTCAACTGTTCCTGCACAATAAAGCAAAAGATTAGAATTTAGGGACCCAAGACCAATTGGTCTTGGATCTATACATCCCAAACTTTGGCTTTCCAAAGTTAGTATCTCGATAATTCCTGTAAGTCCTATTAGGATACCTCCTTGAAGATTGATTGTGAGGCCTTCCAAACCTTTGTGAATTGATAGAATTATAGCTTGTGGTTTGGTTATTAGCAGTGTAAAACTGAGATTTGTTTCTATGAAAACCTGAATTAGTCACATTTTTGAATTTTAAATGGTTTTCATTTTTAGCAGCATGATAATTACTATTAGGCTTATTCTCAGTTTTAGTAGGCCTTACACCTCTGAATCGCTGCTTCAGAGGGCAATCTGCAACTAGGTGCCCTAATTGATTACACCTAAAACAACACCTATGCTCAACCTTTTTATCAACCGGTGTTTTAGATGTCGAGGCTTTATTACCGCCCGTTCGTCTCACATATGGTGGGACGTACGGGTTTAGTGGAGTACTCTTTTTATTCGTCTTATCTTTCTCTCCACCATTGGGTAATACCACCTCCTCTTTTGCCTTACCAGACTCGGATGACTTATCCGAATCCGATGAGACTGGACTTGGATCAGAAATTTTAACACTTGAAACAGGCGAACTTGTTTCGCCTCCACTAACATTTGGTTCTTTACAAGTTACTTTAACTGGTACTGTCTGAGCAACCTCAAAGTCAACAGATTTCTGAACACTAGGGTTAAAAGTGTAATTGTGATTATAAGGTGGTGGAACCTCATGATAACCGATTCCTCCTCTCTTAGCAGAGGAACCTTGATCACTAACAAGGTGATCAAGAATAGCAGAGGAATTTCTGAACTGCTCTAGTTTTCTATTTAGTTCCACCACTTTTACCTGGTGATCAGCAATCTGTTTTTCTCTATCAGCAATTAGTTTGGTTTTTTCTTCCAAAACTTCATAGCTTAAATCAATCACTTCAATTTTTTCAGCAAGTTTTGTTTTTAGACTTTTAACATTCACAAGCTTTTATTTTGACTTTATAGCTATTTTCTCTTGCTTTTGTAAAATGATGATCTTCTTTTAGGGTTTTAAATTCAGCATCCAACCTAACATACTGATCGGTTATAGTTGCTAATTGCTCAGACAGGTTTTCACATTTAGAACATGTAGGTTTAGAACATACCTCGGAGAGCTGGTCATTAACATCTGCCATAAGAGCTTTTTCTTCTCCGGTAACCTTCTCATTTTCTTCAGTTTCAACCTTCGCCAAATTTGCCTGCTCAAAAGTTTCTTTAGAATGCAGGTTCCAGTTGTATTCACCATCTTCTCTGGACATCATTGCACTATAATCTTTAGAACCCCCACTTTGCTGTGGAGACCTGCCCTGACTTCGTTCCACACGCTCATTCCTGCATTCCTTTGCAAAGTGACCGTTTTGCTGACAGTTGTAGCATCTCACCTTCGTCTTGTCAAACCCTGGCTTTCCACCGACAAACTTTCTTCCGGTCTTTCTCATAAACCGCTTCACTCTTCTTACGATCAGAGCCATCTGCCATTGCAAATCCATTTCCTCCAGATCATCAGCATCAATCTGGTCATAGTCTTCATCCAACACAGCTGGATCAACAATCTTCCCTTGAATGTAGTTCTCATAGGAAGCAATAAAAGAAGCATAGAGACCAAACTGCTCTTCAGCAGACTTGACACTCATAGGCATCTTGGAGTAGTTGTTGCTGGGAATACTTGGAGAGTAACTACTCTTGCTTACCTGGGGTTGAGAACCACTCGATCCACCTGCTACATAGCAAACATCACCATTCGTGTTGACTGACACATGAACCTCATGTGATGAGTTTGCGCCCGACTCTCCCTTCGAGTAGTAGGCAGCAGATTCAGTCTTCGATCCTGAGCTAGTGTTGACTTTAGCTCCATACATACCTGGATCTTGAACCTGATCCATAGGTGTCTCTTTTCTGACCATGTTAAGCTCAAAGGTTCTGAGCTTGTTGACTGCCGTTTCTAGATCATATGTGGGAAAGTCTTTGTCTTCCCTCATCAGCACAGTATACATCTCCCATTTTGGTGGGAGAGTATCTAGAAGCTTCTCAACTATTTCTTCTTCTCGGTAGGAAATTGAATAGTTGCTCAATTCAGTCATCAGATGGTAATATCGAGTGATAATATCATCTAAAGATTCATTCTTCAAATACTTGAAGACTGAGAACTGGGTTTTGAGCAATTTTATCTTTGAAGCACGGATTCCTACATTCCCTTCAAATCTGTTCTCAAGAGCTTCCCAAAGCTCTCTTGCTGACGTGTACTTTCTAAACGTATGAAGGATCTCTTATGGAAGAGCCATAGTAATAGCAGCATGAGCCTTGCTCTCGGCCTCATACATCCTTTTCTCTTCTTCTTCCATTTTGCTATACTTTTTGATTTGATCACGACCTTCATACTCCATAACTGGTGGAATATAACCATCCTGGATGCATACCCACATCTTCGCATCCTGGTACTTGACATATTGTATGAACCGATCCTTCCATGCAACGAAATCGGTTCCCTTCAGCAATCTTGGGGCCTTAGTAGCTGACCCTGCTTCAACTTCCATCTTCACTAACTCAGAGATGTTAATCGACGACATCTTTCCCGAAAAGTAAGAAACCCGAAAAAAATCAAAAAAATTTCTGAAAAGTACTGTAGGCGAAGTTACGGATAACTTCGCTTAAGCCTTAACTTCGCCGCTGATTAACTTCGCTGAAGAACTTCGCAGATGATTAACTTCGCTTAAGGTAAGCGAACTGAGGAGGAAGGCGGAGTTGGAGAGAACTTCGCTGAGTTAGGCGAACTTGAGAAGGTAGGCGAAGTTGTGGATAACTTCGCTTAACCTTATATCTTCGCCGAAACCCTACGAATCCTGACGGCAACTTAGCCTGATGAACACGGACGTTTTTGCAGATCTGAAATATGGATTTTACGAGGTTTTTGACGGTGCAAAGGCTTGAATACGATAGTAGGAGGTAAGATTGACTCAAAAACACAGAAAACACGTCCCGCGAATAGTCGAAACGGGACGATTTCTACACCCGCGTGAATATCCCGAACCACATAATCGAGCAAAAGCTCTGATACCAATTGTAGGTTCCCTGGACGGATCGCACGAGATATCTCGATCAACTCAGGTGCGGAATCCCTGCGTAGATCGTTACGAGTATAGAACACGAATCACACGAACACACGAAACGAACACACGTTATATAATAACTCAAACACGTGATACGATATCACTATTACAGACTCTCGTCCTCACATTACAATGAACTTGATAAACTACTGAAACGAACAACTAACTGATTAACCTAACCAAGCAGTAAGCTAGGTATATAAATACACGACAACTTCGCCTGGCATGTTCAGGCGAAGTTGTCCATAACTTCGCTTGACTAACAAGTTCGCCTGTTAAGCGAACTTGTCAGTAACTTCGCTTAAACATACAAAACATAATTAAACATTACAGACTCGATTACAGACACTAGACTATGAACTACTGACATTATGCACCAACACCTCTCCTGTTTGTGGTTCTTCCATTTCACCGGTGACTCTGGACTTCAAATTAGCATTAACCTCTGCTGCAGCAGTTTCAAACTAACAATGTACAATATTAGTGGAGAGCAATAGCCAAGCCATTAACCAAAAAAACCCAAAAGCCAACAAAACAGACCGAATGAATAATTCAATAACCTAGCCTATGTAATTGATAAAGAAACATAAGAGAGGGAGGGAACTGTGCTTGGTCGCTGTAGTGTACGGCGCCTTCATCCCAACCAGACATTCTTCTTCTTCTTCTTCTTCTTCTTCTTCAAGTCGTCTCTCTCTCTCTCTCTCTCTGTTGCCTTTGCTATCTAATCTGTCCTCCCGCCCTATTTCTTTAGCTGTTTTGGCGGGAAAAAAGAAGAGAAGAGGGAAGTGTAATCTCTCTGTGGACTTGACTTGTTGGGCTGGGCTTCTATGTTTAAAAAAAACACAAAGAAAACTTTGTCAAGTGAGATTAAACGTTAAGACCTAATTAAATCAAACAAGATGTTTTTTAGTTATATCAAAAAGATTTTCTTTTAACAAACAACAAAAGTTTATTGAACTAGCAAGACAACAATACAAGCCACCAAACCGGAAATAACAACACCCGCACTGACCCCACCCCAAACACAAACATTAAACCCGAAAACTACACCAGTCCTTCCAAAAGAGACCATCTTATTTTGCTCTATTCTTTTAACAAAAGGAAACTCATAATTAAACCATGAAAATTTTAATTAGCTCGATAGTAGTATAACTAAACGGTTAGGTTTTAGGTAGGCATGAGAGCTCGGTACCGGTATTGAAAATCGTCAAAAGTGAGTGCTTGTGTGGCGGAAGATGGCCACGGAGGGTCACGGGAACAATGGTGCTGGTGATTTGGTGTTTGGCAGCTTCTGGCGTGACATGCTCATTCCCCCTTATGGTTAAAACTTGAGAAAAAATTTATTAAAAAAACGTAATATTTGTGCATAAATACAAAGATGATTTGGATCAAAACAGGAAATGTCTCCAAGCATGTAATATTTGGCATGACTTGAGTAGACCAAAACCATTTAACACTTTGTGATATTATAATATAGTATAGTAATTAACGTGTTCTTATTTTTAAGAGACAGATTACTTATTACATTTCTTAAGTAGGCAGTCGAACCGTTCAATCCAGTTTTAAGAAAAACAAACTGTCAATTTGAAAAGGTTCAGGAAAATATAATGTTTTTGAATGAACAGGTATCATCCCTAGCATTAACTCAAAGGTTGCTAAACCAAAGTTGGAACTAGCATTCCAACCCTCATACATTAGCAAAGGTTTTAGTTTCTGAAAATGCAAGGCATATGTATGTAAACATAACCAAATAGCATTTACATATATAGACTCTTAAGGGCCAGTATCATATAAATCACTTAGTGCTTTGTATCAATCATTTAGCTTACTTATAGGGCATGACAGTATGACACAACTGGTATGTCTAAAGAAACATTTTTAAAATTTTTTGTATAAATTCATTTTAATGCGTTTTGGACCGTTGTTACAAGCTAGAACAGGCCGCATAGGATACAAAAAAGAAAAGCGAAATGATTTTAAATTCTGGTTTATGTATCATTGCAACTCAAAGTCTCAAATTATCACACAGTTTCAAGGCCCAATAATAAGCATGGAAGTGGCCATTGTTTATCAAGATTCCAAAACATATGCACACAACTACACAGGATATGACCGATAGTGGCGGTTCATGTCGGTTCAAGGTATTATCCTGCATACTGGGAGCTCAACATGGCCGATATAATCATCATATACACCAAGAGTCTCATCATAACTACCATACTTTAACCATTAATTTTCAAGATCAACCGCAGTATCAAGCCTCACTCTGTTTAACCTAACGGTTCCAAGAATGTACTCAGGTAGTTCCTTTTCTTCCTTTCCCTACAATTCATAAAATAACAAAATTATCAAATAAATAAAGCAAAATTAACATATACAAGAATATACCTCGATTAAGATGGCAAGATCAACTACGAGGCTTGTTACATATCCAAGGACCAGACCAATAATACTCCTTGCCAACAGATGAAGACCCGATATCAACATCAATCTGCAAAATAAATAGTTTTAAAAATGTAGAAAATATTTTCAATTTAATAAAAGAGTCATAAAAATAGATAGTATGTACCTCCAAAAAGTTATCTTGTCTTAAATAGTGGCAAGTTACAGCTTTCCCCAATAAGCAAGCTTTTGTACCGACCGCGCGTTTCACCATCCAATATCCCTGTTTGCCATTTTGTTACTCGATATCGTAATAACATGAATCCAAATTTCTTTTTTAAACTAAAGGAAAAGTAAATTGCACTTTTAATCCTTTGAGTTTATATCGTTTTTCAGGAAATCATCCTTAAACTAAGAAAATAACAACATAAGTTTTAAACTCAGTCATGTGAAAAAGACTCCAATTTTAAAAAATCTAAGAAAAAAGTGATATATTACAATATTTAAAACCAACATAAATTATACAAAAAATGAAGCAAAAAAGGTTAAATGACCAAATTGCCCTCATGTGCAAAGCACATGACCGGGTCTGACTATTGGTATAAACTCAAAAAAGGACGAAACATGCAAATTTTTTAAAGCATAAAGGATGTTTGTGTTATTTCCTTAGTTTAAGGACGATTTCTAACAATTGGTATAAACTCAAAAGAACAAAAGTGTAATTTACTCTAAAAAACATGACATCAAGATATTGGGAAATAAACATACCTGTACAATGCTCGGAATCAGTTTAAATCTTGCATCACGAAACGCGTCATTTCCGTCAATAAATTTGCCCAGCAATGAGTTTCTATTTACAGGCCTGTCCACAGCATAATATAGAACTAAGCTGTAGTTTGGTTTAGCCGGAACCTAGAAAAAGGGTAATATAGTAAAATTGCAATGACCCCAAGAAGCATTAATCAAGATTCAAATGGGTTAGGGTTAAGGAGGTCAATTTGCATACCTGAAGATTCACAACAAGGATGAATGGAAGTTTTTTCCCAGCTTCCGACTGTAACACACAATAAAAGACAAACTTTGCTGTTTAATGTTTATAAAAAACTAAAAATGATGAATAAAGTACCTGCACAATGGATTTGGGATGCAGAGCCACTTTACTTCTAGAAGTTTCGAGCTTAAACCAGTCAACTGCTATAAGCGTTAGAAGCGGATCCCCTCCGGCTACCTGAAAGTAATTAAAAGAAATTTGTAACTGAAACAACATTACATCCTAAAAAAAAAAACCAAAGTCACCTTAGCACTGTCTTTCAAGTACGTCTTTCCGCGAATCTTAAACCCGGACCCACTTGGAGATGTCCAACAATTTGAATCACTCTCACTCTTCCCTTTTTGCAACGAACCACAAAATTCACTCGAATCAAGATTGACGGGGTCCACATTTGTATCTAACTCATTGTTAGCATCCATGGCTGATTATACAAAAAATATATGTATATTAATAATCATAAAATGTAACAAGAAAAGAATGTGTTTAAGGCTCACTACCTTTCTTTGCCTTAAAGCCAGGCTGGCAATAGCCCATGAAACATTCTTCAATTTCACTCTCTGGCTCTATAAAGTTAAAAAATTACAGTTACAATTTACAATACATATTATTTCTATTAAATTGATAAAAGTGAAAGAAAGCAGGCAAACCAAGTTGTCAGCTTCAGCATCACTATCATCATCCGAAGATGAAGACGTGTCAGCAGCAATTGCATCATAAAACTCATCTGCAACTTCCGCATCCTCAAACTCACTAATCGATCCAGAAACATCAGATGCTTTTGTATCCACAAGTGTCGTTGATGATTCACATGTAAGTGCAGGGATTGCTGATATGTACGCCTTTAAACCTAACACATTTGTAAATAATTGAACATCATATTGTCATTATTATTTCAGTTTATTAGCATGAAAACAAAGACTTTAGTATTCACTAACCCGACACTTGATTCAACAAGGCAAATGGAATTGACTTTTCAAAATTTGAGCATTGATAAAGCTTCCATTTAAAATAACCTCTTGATTCTATCTCTAGCATATGTGTCACAAGACATCTATCACCATTTAATCCTGAGACACCTCTTAGACTCCTAATCTCCCAAGAAGATGCTGTAATTCAAAAATATGAGAATCAACATAATATATAAAAAAAAGTATTTTAATAAAAAATAAAATAAAAAAGAAAAAAAATAAAATAAGTTACGGTTAATTTTTATCCGCCGATATCCCAATTTTGTAGGCCGTTTCTTGTGTATTGCAGGAAACTGCAAGATTGCTGCATCATACGTTCAAACCTTGTAAGTTTAACTTGCATATATAACACACAAATAACTAAATACGCTTATTCACTTAGGCATGTAAACGAACCGAACAAACACAAACGGATCATGTTCGTGTACATTCATTTAACTTTAACAGAAAATACAATCAAGCATGACCAATTAAACAAACGAGAACCGAACAAACATGTATGTTCGTTTGTTAGCAGTATGAACGAATAGTTCACTAACGTAACCGTACATAGATGATCGAACATAACTGAGCTAAAACCAATTCAAAGTAATTGTGAACAACAATGTGTTGGGTGTTGCAAAAAGTTACTAAAACTACTGAACGGTTAACTGAACGTTCAGTTCATTTACAAGCCTATATTCACTTACTGTATGTCCCATCTTGTCCACGAAACCATTGCCTAGAAAATATGAAGTCGCGCTTAGACAGCCACCTATAACAACAGCACATCAGTTTTTGACTGATGACATATGAAAAAAAACACGAGTTAAAGTATTAAAATAACAGCAATGATAAAATGTGAAATCTAGTTATTACGAAAACAATAAAAGTGTCATCAAAAGTCTAACTGAAGAAGTGACACACCTACTTAAGGATCGGGGATCATAAGATCCATACACAACATCCGAGTGGCCACTTAAAGAATCTACAATTTCTAAATCACCGGTTAACGAATCCCACCTAAAAATTTGCATGTTAGTCAACACAAAAAATATAATTTAAACACTAAAGAATAAAATGAAAATGAATTCAACATCATCATACTCGTATCTTCGAAGTCGATCAAGGTTCAAAACAACCTCAAAAACTGTATCAGGACTTGCATCAACAACACCTACTGCCTTCACGAGTACGGTTTTGCTGACCGGCTAAGATTTTACAAAATACATAAAAAGTATTAGTTATTACCAAATTTTGTTATATAAACACAACTAGCTTTAGAACCCATATATTACATGGGATTTGGCAATGTGCAAATTAATACAATGCATTATTTGAAATTAAAAAAAATACTAAATGTTAAGCATAAGAACATAATTATGTAAAAAATGTATTACAAATATATTCGAAGATATATACTACAAGGACTAAAAAGTTTAAATTTACAAATTTGAGAAAAGTAAAAAGGATTACTTGGCAACTTCTTGAAGGAAATTGTCAAAAGCATGAGAGTAAAGTAGATTTTCTATAGATGCAGTTAGTCTCTCAAAAGTAAATCTTCCATTAAATAAAATAAGCCACCAAAAGGACTAATGGTCCGAACCACACAATGCAACTTCTCTGGCATTGGGCTTATTGGTACGCATAAATTTTTTTGCTGTGTATTGTTAATAACATAAGATGTAAGATGACACAACATAAAGTTCATTATTAAAGAAATACTTGAATGCATGAAGTTGACTTACAAGATGTGGCAAGTTTATATGTTACAAAGTTGTAAATACTTACACTTCAATCTCATCAGTGGCAGTACCCTAATTGCCACGCTCAGCGCCTTCATGTTTTTACCCAAACCATAAGACATAATTAAAAACATAAGACCATTTATTAATTTTTATCAATTTAATAAAAAAGTTACAAATAAAAGAGCTCACCCGCGGCCAATGCCACTGTGGCATTAAAGTTTTAAAAGTTTGAAAAAAAAAAGATGTTGATTATGAGTCCATTGAAACATTGACTTTCGTTGGAAATGTTTGATATGTAATTGCATAATAAATCAAAAGAAAAGACTTGGATATGAAAAATTACAATAATGAATGTGTGATACACTTGATATAATCCATAACACATTGACCAACTGCAATAGTAGTATTCTCAATTAAAATGGTATATTTATATATATAAAGCGGATTAGAGAAGAGCTTGTAAAAACAATTTGGATTTTGCTATATTAAATAAATATTGGGTTGATTAGCTATTAATGTCACAAATCCATTAAATTCATTTTTTTTCTTTCGATTAAATCCGTTTTTTGCATATGAAAAGATTTTTTAAAATAGAAAATATATATGCATACATATTTTTGTTGTTATGTTATAAAATATAAATATTTAGAAAAGTTAAGATGTTAAGGAAAGTGATTTAATTTTTAAATGAAAATAAAATCTAAGAAATTGTATGTTATTATTGTTGGTACATTCTTTTTTATATTACTATGCATGACATTATTATACATCATTTCAATTCCATTTTTAGTTTTATATTTTCTCATCTAAACTGCAATAAACATGATATGTTTTATTAAGAATTGTCCAATTTTATAATATATAATCTTTATTTATATGGAAAGTTCCTAGAATGCCTATAAAAAGATATTAGATATTTGAGCAGGAAAAATTAAACAAGAATGAATATGGGACTACCACATCATCCTCATTATTTTCTTTTAGTAGTATAGATAGAGGTAGATAGGTAGGTATGTTTTATACAAGTACCTTATGGTCAGATACATCCTCAAAAATACTGACACCTGAATTCAATTATATATTATTAGGATTTACACTAAAAAGAAGGTAAATAATAAACGAGACAGAATAAGTTAATACCGTTGACTGTGCGGACACATCGCCACTCATGTGCTTCAACTACATCCGCAGCATCACCTTCGAAGTCATTTGGTCTTTGATGTTTACCTAAGTTTGATGATCTTCTGACAAGTGTCTCGGGACCTACAATAGAGTCAAAGTTGGCCGGTCAATATCATAAAAGGTCAAACCTTTTGTAGTAAAAGATGATGTATGAAAAATTCTAGAATTAGTATAATTACCAAATTGATCTTACCATGTCCTATTCTTATTAACTTCTTTAGATCATGTGCGTATCGCCTTACCCTAGGCCGGCGTCCTTCAAGATCAATCCTTTTTAAATTGTTAAATAAGACCATAAGAATAAATGTGTAATGATGCATACAGTCTCAAAAATAATGCACAAATTAACTATAGAATAAAGTGAAAGCATACTCATCCTCCACGCTCAATCTGTTTCTGGTAGAACCTTGAGAAAGCTCATACTCGGACTGATTATGATCGTTCAAGAAAACATGAACAATAAATTAATGTAACAAAAAAAATATATACGTGAATTAGATAATTAAAGATATTGCAATTCCATGTACCTGTTGTTTCGCTTGATCAAATGCTTCCATCCATTTTCGGGTTTCTCCAGCTGTAGCACAGGCGATCTTGCAATAACAAAACAATTAACAATCAACACGAGTAGACACAATTGCACATCAAACAATATAACAAAACCATGTGATTTAACATCACTTACCTCTCCTTTCTTTTCCTCATCCAACCGATTATAAAACCTTAGAACATAAAGATCCTACAAGAACAAAGTAACAAAAATTTACATCTACCGTAACCGACCAACAATAATATATATAAGCAATGAATCTTACACCATCATTGACCCTCCTTCTTCCTAGCTCCTCCACCATAAGTGTATTCCCAACAACACCTCTCCGAATCGGTTTCTGCATTAAAAACAAAGCAATCACTTCACTAACTAGTAAGCAACTAATAACAATAAAGGAAGGTAGGGTTGAAGAATAACATACAATGCCAGGGTTTTCATGTGGATCACGCTTATACATCATGACATGTTTGCCTCGAATATAGAGGAATCTGAGATGACAAAACTCACGCCCGATTGAATTGGTACCCAGATGATAAACCCACCCAAAATATTCGAACCGGGTCCGACTTGACCCTTTATCCTCCGATTCGGATCCTCCACTTTCCGATGACCCGCCACCTCCTCCTTTCTTCGTCACCGGCGGCGATTCCATCTCCGGCAATGGGTTTGAGTTTTAATATTTAGATCGTGAAATTGGGGGGTACTGAAACCCTAATTGTGGATGATGTTGATTGTTATATTGTTATTTATTATTAATCAATTAATGTTATTGTTGGGATTTTGGGGAGATGAAGATGAAGAAGGAACAATGAATGATGATGATAATTGACGGGTGGTGAGTTTGAGTTTAATATTTGGGTGGGTTTTCACAGGTTGGGTATTTTATAAGGGTATGATTTTAGTGTCAAAGTAATTGATATTTTAAACATTTATTTATATTTATTTAGATTAAGGTTGGATTAGGGAATAATAAAACATATGACATCTGTCAACGATGGGGAGTTAACAATGATATCCTACTTTTTGGCGTTGTTTACATAGTTCCTAATCAATTAATAATTTTAAAACATCTTTGATTTGAAAACTACGCGTTTAAAATCTTTTAGTTATTTTATAATAATAATAATAATAATAATAATGCGAGCACGTTCAACCTGTGACAAATTTTAAGATGGAAATGTGACATGACTTGTAGTAAACAGTAAATAAATCAAATGTTATAGGTGTTATTTAGTGGAGATGGTCTAAAATGACAAAAGGTATAAAATGGAATCAATAAACAAAACAAACGTATAGAATACATGAAAGTTATGGGTGTCCGAGAGCCACATCGCTACCAAGTTTTAGAATAGAAAATGAAGCATTAAGAAAAGAAAAGGGGAAAAAAAAGCTTGTTGTGCTGCTAAATATTCATTGGACTTAATTATAGTTATGGTTTCTATTGTGAAACCCAAAACGCAACTTTCAATCATATGACAGCCATTTCTCATATAAGGCCCTATGGTGGTCATTTTTTTTGCAATCGGGACCACGCTGTGAACTCGAAATTGTTATTTTTTTTTGTTTTTTTTGCGAAAATATCATTATAACCTTGCAATTTGCAACCCTTTGGTTTTAAATACATGTAGTTTGGACCCCCGGTTTGTTAAAATATTTTCCCTCTAATAGTTTAAATTAACCAAATGTTGACTTTTTATGATTGACTGTCTATGACCCGTTGACTCAAAGTCAGACACAATGTTTGACCCTAATCTTGATTACGTGTATGGTTAACCAATTGAAACACAAGGTTTGACTTTCCTAAGTCAAACTATGCCTTTCAACAAATGTAGCTGTCTAATATACTCAAATGCATACGACACATACACATATACATATACACACAATATGCAAACACACAAACATATATAGATATGCATACATATAAACACATACATAAAAGACAATTATGCCCGACATTTGATTATTTAACAAATATAAACACATAGACACACACAAAGACACCCGCGCGTCTCAAACCCACCTTTATCCCAACAACCCCATGATGAACAGAGAGGAACCCGATGAGGGAAGTGGGACAATGTTTAGACCTTGGCTGTCACAACAAGCAACCAATCAGTTCCAGTCCCAAGGGCAGGTAAAACGAGATAACACACACAAACATTGTTCCTTTTAAACATAAAGATTGACATCGTACTTATAAAGATAACTAAAAATTGCACATAGTTCATCAAAAAAAACCCTAATTACTACTTATTATAGATTATAAGTACTAATATATATATATACACAAATAAATATATACACATATACATTCATAAATGCATGCACAGATACATACATAGATACAAACATGTATGCATACACATATACACATACATAGATACACATATACATACACATACACAAATACATACATATATGCACAGACACATACTAATGTGAAATGACACTTATGCCCTTGCACAAATACTTACTAATTATTCATAGAATTTCATTCTAAATATAAACACTGGCTTATTGATGTGCTAAAAGTAGTTTAATAATTATTAACTAAATTAACTAAAAATAAACACTAAGTAATACTCTAGACTCTCTAAAACTCGACTAAACTACTAACCGGCAAGTGAACCGGTCGACTCTAGTAAAGCTAAGTAAGTCCGGATATCAAACCCACGAAACTCTCTAAATTACGTTTATTAGCTAATTATAGCTAATAGACTCGACTACAAACACGACTTATTAATTTATATTTGTTTGGGGGGGGGGGGGTTATTTAAAATACTAATTTAATACTATAACTAAAAACTAATTAAGAAGACAAGTAATTTAAACGAAAACAAAGTTTGTTGTGAAAATAAGATGATGATGATGAGAAAACTACCTAGGCTAGAATCCCCTAAATTTCAGTAATGAATTAACCTGGGAAAATATTTGGTTATGGACTGGGATCGTAAAATAGACACTTAAAAGAAAACCCGAACAGGACCCCTGACCCTTCTCAAGAGACACCTATGAATTTCTAACAAGTTTTTAACTCACACCAATATTAAAAATCAAGTTCCCTTACGGTCACCTAATTAATTATGATCCAGTTCCTTTATACGAAATCCTACCTTACAGCGCGGAAATCAAAGGCAATTTAAAATATTTAATTGATTCAACAGACAATAATAAATAATCAACCCTAGACGGACTCCTTACGAAGAACTAAATCTAGCAAAATTAAATAATAAAGATCTATCAATAACCTAGCACTTTAAAGATTTTAGGTTAGCAGCACACTTAGGTTTATTTGACAATATTATTCCTATGATCTTATCATGAAATCAACCATAAAATAATCAAGAACACAAAGTAATTGATCTAATAGCACCCTATCATATGACAAACAATAATCAAGGAAAGCTATGGAATAAAACTTATCAAACAATTCTAAATATCCATATCCATCAATTAATTATAAATAAATCTGTTACTAAACCATAAAAACCATAACGCTAAATAATCACAAGTCAAATCAAAACATCAAAGTAGGTTCATATAACTTAGGCAGTCTAAGGGTTTAGCCAACAACCATACTCAAAAACAAAAGATAATAAATATGTTCAAACAATAAATTCATGACGAAAATAATATATTCAAACCAAATAATAATGATTCTTGGATGAATAGATGTTGAACCAGACGCTATTTGGTTGAATCAAGGCTTACTCCTTCTCTCTCTCTTTTTACTGCTTTGTGGACTCCTTTTCTGACCACGACTCTTTTTTTGAACTCTTGATTCTCCTTCGATTTTTCGTTCTGCCATATAAATATAAAAACCCTAGCAGTATCCTCTTTTCCAAGTTTCTTCTAAATGGCGGTGATATGGTCTTGGAATTAATCCCCCGTGATGGGCTTTTAAGCCCACTAATCTTCATTATCGATTTGGACTTTGTAGTGTTTTCACGTGGACATTCATGAGGCTTAGTAATTAATTCATGTGGCACTCAAAATTGATGAATAAACAATATAAACTGTCTCTGCATAATGCAACGTAAAAGAAAAATAAAATAAATTAATTAGTTGTCAATTTGCACTTGTTGCAAAATCCGTCACTTACACTTTCGACATCACAAATTATGTTTCTAACACCAAATTTAATTTATTATCCTTCCTTACGTTGAAATTCACATTTTCTCATACAACGTAATTTATTACTATAAAAATATGTCATTTGTGCTCGTGGTGTCTTGAAACCTTTAAAAACCACATATGAACCAATTAAAAAAAATAATTCAATAAAAGCTTGCTCAAAATGACTTAAAAGTATAGAGAATATTTATATAATAATACATATATTTTAGACCACATCACTTATACATACTATGTGTATGTATAACTAAGTGTTTCATACTACAATAGTCAAATATATCATTCAGATTCATAGCCATTAACCATTGAGCTACACACATACATACATTATCATTGAAACCATTGCAGTTATATATACATCATAAAGTCGCTTAACATCAATATCATAAACATATATTTACACAGTTACTAGTTCATAGAATTCCAAAATACTAGTTAACATAATACAAAACACCTAATTAGTAGTTATTAAGTTTTTATAATACCTATATATAAATACCTAGTTTTTCATAATACTTAAAAGCAACTTGAAACTAATTAAAAGCTACTCTAACTTATCAAGGTCTTCTGCAACAAAGTGGATGGTGTAGATCCGATTTGGGTATGGCTTGATCAGCACGGCCAAATCCACACTGAATCTGGTCCTAGAAACATTAACCCACATCGCCGCTACAAAATGATAAACGGAACCGATTTAGCTACGGTTAATAGTCGGAGTATTCGATTAACAACTTCGATTTCAAGAATAAACCAACAATTATGAAAATGTTAGTCACCTGAGAGAGCGACGATATCCACAAACAAGTCCAGTATCCATGCCATTGAGTTGATGATGATTGATGCCGAATACGGAGCTGAAGATCGGCTAAGGTTGTAAACTTTTAACTTGGGGGGGGGGGGGGGGGGCTAATATCGATGGGGGAAGAGATATTGACCAAAAGATGGATTTCTCCCCTGTTTAATGGAACAAACTACGGGGAGTTGACGGTAAACCAAATTGCAAAAATGACCACCACATGGGCCTTATCTTTGAAATGGCTACCACGAGGTTGAAAGTTGGATTTTGGGTTTTACCATAGGGACCATAACTGCAATTAAATCTCTTCATTAACTTCATCTTTGCAAAACTTAAATTAAAGAAAAACTCATTTTAATATAGCTTCAAAATTTATACGGATTTAATTTTCATAAACATAAACAAACAACATATTTTAATAACTACTTTTCTTAACGACCATTTGAATATTATCTTGATAAATAAATAATTAAAGATAATGTTAATTTTAAAATGTAATTAAAGACAGTATATGCACTGTAATATTATAAAACAATACCTTTCTACGCCCTAAATTGTTATTATTGTTATTTTTAACATTATAGAGAAGTATATTAAGTTATCAAACAACTTTTTCATAAAGTTAATATGGGCATGTTACAAAAAGCAAGCATAAAGAATAACATGCATTTTAGCAAAATAAACGGAACCTGAAAAGCCCCCTAATATGAAAATTCAATGGTTAATGGTCCCCTAGCCACTTGCAAGTTGCAACCATATGGTGTGGTTACGTGGGAATTTCGTATAGAAAGTGCCACATAAACATCAAATCATTTCCAGGTAAACTCATATATTGGGATGTGATTTCACATTCTATATGTATGAAAACTTTCACGTCATTCTTGTTTTTTTATATTAATAATTAAAATTATTACTTAATAATGATTTAAAGAAACATATTAAATATTGAATAACAACTATTGTAATTGATTTAAAAGAAACTACACCCGATATATTTCAAAACGCAGATATAAAAAAATGCTATGCTTTGATAAAAAAACCCTTTCCTTTTTAATAAATTTGGTGTAAAAAAATATTAATTAAAAAACAGAAAAATAACACTATGTAACTAGATTTTTTTTAAAAAGTTGACGGGTATAAGCTATGATCAAAAATTTAATTGAGTTGTTTAATTAAAAACAAACTGTAACACCCCGGCTAAAGCGGAAACGCCTGAGTGTGACGTACAGATTGCTCAAACACACGTGACACTATTAGATGACCATAATAACATTATTTCATTTAAATCATCATGTAACACAAATTTATCAAATAATACAAGTTGAAACAATAAATAAATAAATGATAAGTTGTTTTTGAATATCCTATAGGCATGTTATGTGTCTTCTAACTTTCATCCTCGTATCTCTACACCTGTAACATATGTATAAAATAAAGTCAGCTATAAATAGCCGGTGAGTTTCCACAGTTTTAAGTACGTACGTAAAAACCATACAATTCATGGACAAGTGATAAACGAGCAAGTAAGTCCTTTCCAGTTGGTAACAACCAACGTACTTGGGTAATCGCGCAAGTAAGGTCCTTTCCAATTGGTAACAACCAACGTACTTGGATAATGAGGTCCTTTTCCACTCGATACAAATGGACCGGGGTGCAAAGGGGGGGGGGGTATGATCATACTTAATGAGGCTTCCCAATCATGCAAGTAATACAAATAGCACACAAGTCCATATACGAATTGTAGTTTGTAATAGAAGAAACAATGCTTAAAGTTTTATAAGGATACATATGCTGCCCTAAAACATTAAAACATTAAAAAGGGGTGGTGAAAAACTCACCTTAGTAATTGAAGTAAAAAGGACTAGGAATAACTCGAAGGCGTCAAAGGAAACCGAAGCGGTCAATCTGTACGAGCTATAAATAAAAATAAACACGACTTTTAATGACTATTCTAATGGGATTTTAAGGTTGATTAATTGTATGATTAATTTTAGAAGTTAGTTATTATTTTATTATAAGTTATTACAAATTTTATTGCTCTAACGGCGGGAATACGAAGTTTACACGTTCGAAATATTTGAACTATTGTTTATAAGTTGTAAATATAATTATTGCATTGACTAAACCATTTTTAGAAAATTAAAGTTTACGTTACGACTAGTAAACGATTTTTAGTTACGGTTTACGAAAGCGAAAAACTTGGTTTTTAAGTGTGAAATGGTGAGATATATTTTATATTTAATTTATATAATTTTTATTTAATTTAAAAAGGTTTTTATAAATTTATTATGATTTTTAAATGATTAAAACTAATTAACAAAAGATAATTAGATTAATAAAAACTTATATGAAAAATAAGTGTCTGACCCGGGTTTCGAACCCGGGTCCATGCTATTTGTTTAGTGTCTTAACCAGTTGATCCAAGTAACTCATTCGTTAAAGACATGGTTTTTTTTGTTATATATAAATATTATTAGTTCAATGATTTCAATTAATAATCATAAACAGTTAACAAAAATATGAGGAGTTTAACAAGACAACGATTTAACCAGTTGCACTATAATGGATACTCGTTAAAAACCTGATATCGATTATTTATAAAGTGAGTTTAGGTTTCATCTTCTTCACCATATAAACCCTAATTTCAATTCAAGGTTTCTGTTCATCGTGTGATTAAATTAGTTTAGGGGTTTTGATTATTGATCAATACTAACATAATACATATAATAATTACCCGTTAGTGAGTTGCCTTGATGGAGAATGGAGCCTCGCCGGAGCCGGAGTCTTGACGAAGTATTACGGCCAATATAGAGTGATTTAGAGGGAAAGAAGGTTGTGGGCGATGTTAGTTTGAGAATAGTGTGGTATTTATACTAGTTGGAGGAGCGTTTACTCGTCAATTACATTGATTTGATTTTCCGAAAATCCCGGCGTATATCACGGATATAATCGCGGTGTTTAGGACGGTATAACGTAATTAATCAGTTAATTATAATATAATATCGACGTTTAAATGTTTTAATATAATTTATTTGGATTAAAAATCAAGTTTTATGGCCAAAACAAGACTCTCCGGCGCCGGATTCCGGCCACCGGAGGTCCGTCGGAAAAACGAACGGGAAGGGATGGCTGGGTTGGGTTTTCTAGTTATTATATTATATATTTTAATTAAAGTTACACATTCAGCCCCGCAACTTTCATATTCCTTTAAAACAGAAATTTAAATATAATTACATATTAAACCTTGAATTTTGAAATAGATGAAATAACAGTTATAAAACTCGGATATTTTCGAATTATACTCGTATAGTTTGCGAATTGTTTAATCTTTATTAAGCACTTTAAACCCCAGAGTTTTGTTAATTAACTAAATAAACGAACAGAAGACGAACAAATCCAAATCCAAATCCAAAAATAACGAATATGAGCAACAAAACTTGAGAAAATTATTATATATATATATATATCTATATCTATATTACATTATATCTATACCTATATTACATTATAATACATATAGGCTTGCTTTCAATTCCCTCCTTTCTCTCTCCATCTCCGTAAGACGCTAAAATATTTATTATCTTTTCATCGGCCGGCGACCTTATCCTTCCAGTCCTTCGGTTACTATTATCTTCAGGCAATGTTAATGGCTCCTTCAATTGTCTCCTTTAACATCTTTTATCTTTCAATCAATGTTCTAATCGGTTTCAATTTAACTCTCTAAAAACCATCGTTCCAATCATCTGTTCACAATTCAAACACCGTTTTCTCTCTCACTGGCGATCACCCATTGCATTCTTCAGTCGATTCAGGTTCGATTATAATCAAAACTACTTTCCGGCCGACATCCTCAACTTCATACATCCAATCGGTCCATGGATGAGTATTCAGTCCTATTTTGGTAATTAATTATCTTTTCTGGTTTGTGTTCTTGATTCCAAATTGATCTAAGCAGGGCCACTATCACGGAAATCATGCTTAAAGTACCACTTCCTGATATGGTGGTAAGTGTGAATTATTATCTAATTGGCTTTTTATCTCTGAATTTGGGATAACTTAAATTCTCAGAATTTGGATTCCAAGATTGATCCAAGAATTTTGAGGGTTTTGCTGTCTAACTTTACTTGATTAGTTCATTGTTGATCTTGCCCTAATTTTTAATAATTTTATTTGGTTGGACAGGTGATTCAATTACAAACCTTGTCTGTAGTTTTGGGTTTGGATTAATAATCATTTTAATTCTTCCAAGCATTTGTCTTATATATCACAATGTGAGTACTCCACTTCACATGCAGTTTTTATAAAAGCTGATGACAAGCATTGATTTTGCAATGTTCTTGTTGGTCTAATTTGAAGAATTTGCCAGAATCTGGTACATGTATCACCAACAACACACTGGACGGAAGAAGAAAAATCGGAAGTATAATCTGAGGTAAAGGGATTGAATTTAGGGGTTTGAATATTTTTTACTTTACACTCTTTGATTCATGATTTAGGGTTTGAATTTTGTTTTTTCTCTTATGCAGGTTGGCTAAATCGAACAAGGTTGCCAAGAAGTTCATTTAGTATGTTTCTCAGTTACTTAGATAAGTATTTCTAATAAAAAAAAATGTATTATAAATAGAATGATATTGGTCTTAAATTGTTTATAAATCTGGTTTTAGGTTACTGATGCCACCAAGATATTGGTTTGTATGTCATAGAGAGGTGCTTGTGGATGTGAGAATAATGACGACAACGGTGCCGGAAGGGTGTTACTCGAAGGAATGCGTTTGAAACCACAAAGTATGTGATCAGTCTTAAACACAAAAATAAGGATGTTACTGCGAGTGTGATTAGATTTGCAAGAACACTTCTTTGTTTAGTGAAGGTGAACCCATTTATGACTGCTCTAGATTTTTACGGCTTTGCCTCTGATTTGATTATTGCATGACTTGCGTTGAACCACGTCACAATCGTTTTATGTCAATCCACCAAATCTGAGACACAGCTACCAAAACTAAATCCTATTTAAGTGTTGATAACGATTTTGTGTTTTTCATTTAGTGCATTAGGTTTAAGTGTTGTTAACGTTCGTTTATTAATTTAGAATTTGTTGCTTCTGCGTTATGTTTGAACTCAGAACCATAATCCTTGATTGTTGTTTGATATTCTTTTTTTTCTTTGAATTGCATACTTAAATCTGACATAATATATTTATTCAATATCACCTTAAAGTGAACAGGTTTGTTTGATATGAATTACTAATTGAAGTGTTGTAATTCAGCTTTTATAGGAATTAGGCACGGGTTACGTTGAGTGTTGCAGCCGGTTTATTAGGGGCTTGTATGACTGGCACTGGTGCTAGAATAGTGGCATTGGTTGGTGGTCCTTGCACTGAAGGCCATGGTTTGGTAAGATTCGTGAGAACCATGTTCTACTTTGTGTGATTAAATGACTAATAATTATGATCATGATATAAACATTGGTTGTTGTTTTCAAGTTGTATCAAAACATCTATTGGGATAAATGTGTTCACGTGAATATTCGGTTAAGGATGTAGCACCTTATGAAGGAAGGTAGTTCAGTTTTATGAAGAACTTTCGAATTAAATGGTCAACTAGGGTCATGTGTTGGACCTTTTTTCTTCTGCACTTGACCAGGTTCAAAACTCATCAGTAGATCTTGTTTACCACTTATGGGTTTATCGTTTGAAATAATGATATTGTTACAGTTTGATTGGGTTAAATTTGATGTGACATTTTAGTGTTCACATTTGCAATAGTTAGAGTTGATGTTATTTAAATAGAAAGATGAACATGAACTAAACAATAACTAATTTGTTCAATCAAACTTAAGCTACCTATAAATCAAGTGAGTTAAAGTCACTCAACATGTATTTTACTTGTTATAGCCTCCAAAATGGTTCCGTTTTATATAACGCTCTTACCATTTTGTCGTGGTTTGTTTATGTTACAGGAAGTTGCTAAAAATATTGCGAATAGAAGTAACAAGCACAGCTCTTAGTAAGCATATTACATTATGGTGTTGTTTAAATTCATAAAGAAAAGCAATGCATTTTAGAAGGATCATGGTAAATTATCAATCAATCTTTTCATATTTGATTGATTGATTGATTGATATGGTAAATTAATATTTTCATATTTGATTAAATTTGTCAGCTTTCATTACATCTTATTAGGCTTATGATTCAGACCCTTTAAAAAAACTGAGTTCACAGTGTAAATAGTTTGCAGGAAGAAATTACCAGATTGTCCCAATACAAAGAAGAGCTGCACTTAAACCTTTTATAATAATCCTTGGATAGTGAACATTAAAGGGGGAATAGAAGAAACCATCAATGAACATAAACAGTTTGAAAAAGTGAAGGAGTTGTTTTGAGTTGTTAATTGGGCTTGAACGAGTTATAATAATTTTTTTAGGTGACGAATAGAAGAAACCTGCTAAGGTTGCCGAACTGGTCTTTATAATAGAGAGGCTTGTTGACAGTATTGTTTTGGATAGTGAAAATAAAAAAACAAAAGGCTCAATATCTAGGTGTCAAGTTACTGGACCAGGGGAAAAAAGTTAAGTTGATAATATAATCAAAATCGAGCCAGTTTACATGACACATCAGGGATATCAGAAGTTGAAGATCTGGTATGTTGTATTGTATTTATGATTTTCATTAGCAGTAAATTCATTTTTGTCCATTTAAAAAATACTTTAATGTGCTTGTTACTTTGTTCTACATTTTTCTATGAACATCTAAGTTGTTTTTAATATTTATCTGAAGTACTAAAACAGTTGTATCATACAGTAATGTATGTTTGTGTGTATGTTGGTGTGTATGCAAATACTATCATTCATTTCTAATATTCCTATGTATACTTAAGGAGTCCTAAACACAAACTAGCTTATAGGTTTTCATGAGTCAATGTCTAGCTTACAAGTAAATTTGTTAAATACACTTTCCATTATAAATGACTTCTTTTTTAATTTGATCTCAATTTATTTCTTTAATACAAAGTTAAAAATAATGGATATAATATGGAAGTGGGAGGTGGCTGGAGAGGTATCTGGTACTGGAAACGCAAGCAGTCCTGCCTCCCTTAGTACATAAGTTACTTCCCGTTTGGTAGGTCCAAAGCAATCTAATATATTTATTATTAGAGTTGTTGGTGTCACATTCATATATTTACTATTAAGAGTTGTTCGACCAGATAATGAAGACCGATTCTCTTGATGTAGCATATGGTGTTGAAGGCTCTGCACATGAAATTTATATATCATTGTTTGTAAATGATAAGTTTTTTCCCTTGTTTAATGTTGATGAATGTTATGTCTTAATGGAGTTCATGTGATTGTAATACCAAGTTCTAATACTTTCATGCTTATTAATTGGATTATAACTATGAGTAGAATGGATTGTCGCCCTTCTGATCTTGCTAAACCTTATGAATAGAGAAAATATATCGCCGCTACATAGTGAGTAAAAATTTATAATTGTTAAACCTTAGTTATTATTGTACCGTAGTAGATCACAACGACTACAAATTTGGCTATACCAAATTTCGGTACCATAATGAACCAACCTTTTACCAACCGAAAATAATACAAATGCTACAATAACGAGTCATTTACGCAGCGGTTCATCTTAAACAAAGTAAGCGTCCATTCCTATACATATCTATATCATATGTATTTCATGTCACTTCAACTGCTTATAACTGTTAAACCTTAGTTATTATTGTACCGTAGTAGATCATAACGACTACAAATTTGGCTATACCAAATTTCGATACCATAACGAACCAACCTTTTACCAACCGAAAATAATACAAATGCTACAATAACGAGTCATTTACGCAGCGGTTCATCTTAAACAAAGTAAGCCTCCATTCCTATACATATCTATATCATACGTATTTCTTGTCACTTCAACTGCAAATAATTTCTCACAAAAATTCTTAATTTTATTCATTAATGTCTTATTATGTAGTGAACACTTTGAGGTCTACAAAGTTATCACAGTCACATTTAATCCGAGCATGTCTAAAGCGAAGAATATTAGAACTAAAATGCGCATGTGCGGTACTTTCTGCTGTCAATATAGTTCAGATTCCTAGCTTTTCATGTTGTTGGTACGAGCCAACATTACACCTCCACTCGGGTGAATTTCAAAACGCAAAAACACGTCTTTAAGATAACATGTTATTATTACTTGTCATATGCATTTTTTTGTTCAGCTATGCTACTGACTAAATCATATATAGTCGACGTAGGGGCCAATAATAAATGAAATTAACATATTACACACACTTATACAGCGCAATATTTTAACTACTATGTCTATTTTTTGATGGACGGAATAAATGTTTAAAAACCAACAACGACTTGCATGATGGTACACAACGAAATTTAATCTAACATCAGTTGCGACACCTGATCCAACTCACACGTTTTATAACGCCGTAGAGTTATGACTTGTTTATAGTTAACTTGTTAGATTCAATTTTAATCACAATAGTTTCGTTTCTTATTCAACTATATAAAATCATTTGGTCACTTACACGGCCCATGAGTCTAATTAGCCACGATCAAAAGACCGTATGCCCCCGCCACAACTCCTGGACAGTTACTGACTGAACTGTCATTGCATCACCCCCACACCGCAAACTAAACTCATATCGACCGCATCCTCATTGCATCCCCACCGCAACTCGCGGGCACAAATACTAGTGTGTGTGTGTATATATATATATATATATATATATATATAAACTGAAAATTGGAAATGGGTCGGGTTTTTGGGTTTGAAAAGTAACGAATATTACACAAACTGAAACTGCTTCACGCCTCGCCTCCACGAAATGGAGAGTTCCATAGTCATCCACGTGTGCGTAAGGCGTGGTTCTCCACAAAGTGACATTGTGACATGTAGTCCCATGACTCCTCCCAAACCCCACCCCCTCCCGACCTTTTAATGTTTGTGCATGGCTTTCCGAATACTAGCATGAATTTAACTTGGACGCCACAACTTTTCTATCATGTATCATGAATACGTGCAACTACCACATTGCACTAGTCATGCTCTCATATTTTTGTAAATGAAGAAACGTGGATCGACTCACTGGTAGACGATCTACTTTCCTCGGGTGTGATTATGCTATTTCACCGATGGCTTTCTTGGATCTGGGTTCTTCCACCTACAAAATGAACAGCACCGTAAACTTACCCCTCAGAAAGGGACAGAGGGGTCCTCTTTGGGGTAACCCTCCGGTGTGAGAATAAGTATTTGTAGGAGAAGATAATGTTATGAGAGTAAGGAAATGGAATGTATTGCTTAATAGCTGAAGACTCTGTAATTTGATGTGATTATGTGTTCTCTGATGTCTGTGTTACTGGCTGTAACTGTGTGTTCTTGGATGATCTTTCCTTGTGGAGTTGATGCTGTATTTATAGTGCTAGGGTTTCCACTGATTGGGCTCAGCCTTGTTGGCCTCCTCCAATTGCTCTGCGCCACGTGTCCTCTGGGACACCTGGTGCTTTCTCATTGGTTATAATCACGTGGTAGCACATGGGTTATGCCGAGTTGTCCACCTTTCATTTGGCAGCTGTCAACATCAGCATATTCTTATTCCTTAAAAAGATACCTTCTGGAAGGTTGTCTGACGTGCACAATCAAGGTTGCCCTAATCCTGATTTTGATAAGGACGAGGTTGATTATGTGCATGTGTGATATGCGCCAATCCTGAGGATGCGCTTGGTCTTCTCTTTATTCTCACGCGCAGATGTTTCATGCGCAGATGTGATATGCACTTGCATGTGATATGCGCCGCGCGCTGATGCGCCACGCGCATATGTGATATGCGTGAGCATATGTGATGCGTGAGCATATGTGATGCCTGGGCATCTGTGGTGCCTGGGCATATGATGCCTGAGCATGTGTGGTGCCTGGGCATATGATGCCTGAGCGTATGTGGTGCCTGGGCATATGATGCCTGAGCGTATGTGATATGCGCCATGCGCATAGGTTTTGGCTTTGTGCCTTCGTAATGTCTTGATTTCAAGCCTCTTGTCTATATCTTGTGGGTTGACCCGCCTTGCTCGGTGTTGAGGCGGGTACATACCTCTTCAAGCCCCCCCAGTCTAATGTGTGTCTTGTCTCGCGCGAGCGAGGTAAGATAGATGTTAGACTAAACAGTTTGCTCTTTTAGTTGGGGTTTTGTCTTTTCCTTCTTATTATTCATGGTTGCGCGAAATTCTATCCTTTTGGTTGAAAGCGAATCGTCCCTGTACGTGATGGAGACGTGTCAGACCTTTCGTGTGCTCGAGGTGCTACATTTGCCTTTCGTGTCCCCTCACAGAGTGTCAGGAACATGTGTCGCGCTCGCATTGGTCCGTACCTGCGAGTGGTGGCGCGTGAACTCTGGTGGCAGCTGTATCGTTTCTTTTCGTGTCCCCTCACACAGTTGTCAGGACACGTGTCGCGCTCGCGTTGGCTTACACCTGCGAGTGAGGGCGCGTGAAGTCCGATCAGTACCAATTTTTCTCTCTCCTGGGCCTATAAAAGCCAGCCCTTAGAGTTTTTTATCCTTCATCTTCTTGTTTATTATTCAGAGCTCTTTTCTTTCTTTTCTCTTCTGATTACCTTTGTTCTGCTTCCCAAATATCTGTTATTCAGAAGCAACCTTTGTTCGTTGTCACAGTTGTATGTCTGATAGCTCAGACAACACAATCTCCCCCATCCATTGCCGTAGAAAATCGTTAGTAATGTCTACATTGAAGAAGACCGGCAAGGGGAAGAAGGCTGCTGAGGTCTCATCGGAAGAGGTAGGGAGGGCCAAGGCCGTGAAGAGGTGGAATGAAATCCCCTGCAAACTGAGGCAGGCTGATCTTGACAGCCTTATCGCCTCTCAGGGTTTTCCCCCTCTGTTTGGCTGCATGTTGCCTGGGGCCGGGCAAACGGCGGCGGACCCGCCCACCGGCTATATATCCCTTTATAGCCATTTTTTCACCCACTGCAACCTTCGTCTCCCGATGACAAGGTTTGTGGGTGCGCTGCTTAAGTTCTATGGGATTCATATATCCCAAGTCCATCCATTTGGACTTGTGCGCATGACTCACTTTGAGTTCATGTGCAAATCCCAGCGCGAGGAGCCCACCCCTCGGCGCTTTCAATTTTTTTATAAGCCCAAGATCCAAGATTCTTGGTTCTCCTTCATTCCTCGCAGTCAGAAGGTGAAGTGCTCCAATGTTTCATTCAAGAGCCTTCATGACTGGTCTGAGAGGTTTTTTTATATCAGGGCTGGCGTGATCCCCATCCGTATGACCATGCGCGCGATCACTTCTACGCCTGCGGATGTGGGTGTCCTCAAGAACCCAACTGGCGCCTGGGTTAATAAGTTGACCGCTGAACCATCCCCCGCCAAGAACATTTGTGAGGAGGCGCTGGTGGGGGTTGGTATGAGCAGGAGGTGGGCGGACAGCGCGACTGAGCCCGTTATCCAAGTCGACGGCTTGCGTAAGTTTATCTCATTGCTTTACTTCTGCGCGAATAAAATTATTTTTGCTGATATCATTTGACTTGTTTTGTGCAGTCACCAAGGAGTATATCCACGCCGCATATGATGAGCATATGGAGGGTGGCTCCGTCGCGCTCGGCGCTGGGGAGGTTGGTTTCCCCGATCGCTTCGATGACATGTTCATCCCTGTTGATCTGGGATTTGTTTTCGACAGCGATGCGCCTGGTAAGCCTTTGTACTTATGCATTTTCCTTTATAATACCAAATTTTGCTAACAATTCTGTTGCGCATATTGTAGATGCGCTCGAAAACTACGAGCTGGAGCTCGCGGAAGAGGAGGAGGAGGAGGAGGCGCCCCAACTAAAGCCTAAAGCTAAGGGGAAAACTGGCGCAGAGGCCAGTAAGAAACAGAAAAAAGATGTTGCCCATGTTGTTCAGGATCCTCCTACTCAGGCGGGGGGGATTTGGGAAAACCCAGGAGTTTACCACCAAGGTTTCCTTGGCTTCCCTGCCTCAAAAAGTGGGCAGACCTCCTGTCCACCTGAGGTATGGTGCCACTACCTCCTCCATTCGCGCGGCGGAAAAGGGTAGCGGTGTTGCGCCTTCGGCAGGTATACTTTGCTTATCCTTTATGGTTCTATGAGCGCGATTCTGATAGAATTACTAATGAATCTTTGCTCACTCAAATGTTTGTAGAGCCGGCGACAGCGCAACAAGATGCCGAGGCTGCGCCGGAGGTCGCTTCGAAGTCCCCTGTTTTACCCTCAAAGAAGGGTAGAATGGACTTCATGGCGCTGTTTGCTTCGCGAACGGAGTTGCGCCAAGGTACGTATTGCGCTCTTATTTTCTGACTTTCTTTTAGATCAAGTCTTGAACCATTTCTTTTTGTTGATTTTTTCATAGAAGCCGTAGCTGGCGCACAAGCTGCTGGCGGCACTCCTGGCGCCGGTGCCAGCGCCGTTGGCTCTGCTCCTGCAAGCGATGAATCTCCCCTCATCGGGATTACTAAGGAGCAGGAGGCCGTTTTACGCGCCGACCTGGCGGCGTCGAGACCTCCCTCACCTCCTCCTGCGCACAGCCCTCCTCGCGAGACCGATTTTGGCTCTAGGTCGCAGGAGAAAAGGCCTGTTTCCGAGGAGGATGAGGAGTTTGAAGTTGAAGACTCCGACCGCGATCGCGCCAGTCCTGCAGCGCCACGAGGCTTCGCGGCGGAGCCTTCTCGTGTGGCTGGCGCTGACTTTTCTGCTTCATCCCCGCAGGTATGTGTTCTTTTTTGCTCCGCTGCGCGGACTTGCATCTTAATGTTTTGATGACTTAGATAATTACTTTGTTTTTGCAGGAAGCCGATCACATTTACCACCCGAGATGGAGTATTACTGAAGACAGCACATTTCAGTCCATGGGTGTGTGTGCGGAATTCTGGGCTCATGCTGTGCCTCCATCTGAAAGGAGGTTCCAGGAGGACCGCGCTCGCGACGACTTGCTCAACGATCATATGTTTGCTGGGTCGGCCTTCTTTGCTGCCTCCCAAGAGCTTCGCTCTGATTACGTAAAAGTACGTGATGCTCTTGCGGAAGCCAAGCAAGAGGCTAAGGTGTCTGCTTGGCATCTTTCTGATGCTCGCGAGAGAGCTGAATAGCTCCAAGCAGAGCTCAGTGAGAACAGAGCCAGTGCCAACAGCGCCTTCGTGAAGCGCGGTCATGAGCTTCAGGCTGCGCGGGAGAAGCTGCATGCGGCGGAGGCGGACGCGGCCAAGTACGCGCGCAGAGCGCGCGACTTGGAGCTGGAGGCGGAGGCGCGTGACCAAGCTCTTGTCCAGTCTATAACTGAAAAATCATCACTGGAGAGTGAGGTTGCGCGCCTGAAGAAGGAGCTGGCGGCCGCGCAGGCCGATAAAGATGAAGCCTTGGCGACGGCAGCGTCTAGCCAGGAAGCACTTGATGCTGCGCGGGCGGAAAAAGAAGAAATCTTGGCGGCAGCAGCGTCCGACAAAGAGGAGCTGAAAAAGACTAAGGAAACTGTTGAGTTATTAAACTCTCAGGTTCCTGCCCTCGAGACGTCTGTTGCTGGCCTCGCGCAGGATCGCCAATGGCTAATCTCACAGGGCATGACTCGTTGCGCTTTCAGGATGAAATACTCAGACGAGTTTCAGGCCCTTGTGATGGACTTCAACGCTGCCGCGCGCTTGGTTGGTCGAGCTGAAGGGTTTACGGATGGCTATGAATATGGCATGTTGAAGAAGAACCCATCCGAGTACCCTTATCAGAGCGACGCTGCCTGCGCGGAGATGGCCGCGATGGGGGAGAAGTATATGAATACTCCCATTCCCATCCTTGCGCAGGTATTTTAACCTTAATGAGATTACCTTGACTTATTTTCTAAGTCTTTTTGTACTCATATTTTTGCTTATGATTTGCAGATATCCGCGCTTGCTGACCAGCCCGACCTCGACGCGCTAAAGAAATTACTTGACGAGTGCGAAGGGGCTGGTGGCGACGATGATGGCGCGGGGAATGCTGCTCCTGCAAGCGGCTCTGGCGTGGCCAAAGGATCCGCTCCTGACACTGTTGTGATAGAAGACTCCATTCAAGATGAACAACTTGACTATGGTCAGTTTGGAGATGACGAGGAGCAGGCTGCGCCAGATGCCGAGGGCGATGATGAGGATGATGAAGAGGCTGATGTCAACGTGGAGACTTGAGAAGCCCTTCAATTTTTTTTATTTGTAGTTTGTATCTTATGTTGTAAACTTGTAAATTTCAACGCTTTGGAATGAAATATTTGTTTTTCCCTTCTTCGCATCTTGCGCATTCCCCATTCATCTCTTTATATTGAATGTTTGCTTGTTGAATATAAGATATGCTTGCACGTTGGAATAAGAATAAGGTTGTAAGGAATTTATTATACTTAACCCTTGTCATATTGTAAGTGATTTTGCCATATCTTGATTATGTTGACACGTGTCTTGGCGCTTTCATTATTCCTCTTTTGCGCGACGTTATCGCGCGTTTATGGAATTATGAGTTTTTTAGCCTTTACGCGTCAATGTGTTACTCAGACATCCACTCCAATTTCATGCGCGACTCCAACCTGAGACCTTAACAACTATGTTTTGGCATTTGCTTTGCCTTAGTTGTGTTTAGGTATTTTATGGTCAGGCTGCACAGCATGTAGGATGGATGTTGTGAGTGATTTGAGCTAAGGCTCACATTGTTGGGCTAAGGCCCTGCGCTAAGGCTCATAATTTTGGGCTAAGGCCCTGACGTTTTAGAGTTAAGACTCGTTAACGCGTTTGCGCATGTATGTTTTACTTCGTTTTATTTTGTTTTGATGTCAATACAATGTTGTCATATTGCTCAAAATTAATAAAGGGAAGTGTGAAACATGTATGCAAAAGGTAATAGAATTGGGCTAAGGCCCTGACGTTTTAGAGTTAAGACTCGTTAACGCGTTTGAGCTTGAAGCTCGCGCATGTATGTTTTACTTCGTTTTTATTTCGTTTGATGTCAATACAATGTTGTCATATTGCTCAAAACTAATAAAGGGAAGTGTGAAACATGTATGCAAAATAGAATCCACATTAAGAGAAGATAGCGCGTATCATTATTCATAATGGCTTAAAAAGCCTTGATTACAAACTTGACATTTTTACATGAAACATTTTCTAAGCTGTGCTGCGTTCCATGCGCGCGGGATCTTCTTTCCATTCAAATCTTTTAAGGTGTATGCGCCTTTTCCCAATTCTTCCAAGATTTGATAAGGTCCCTCCCAATTGGGGGACATTTTTCCCGGGGGTATCGCGCGACTAGCTTCATTGTTTCGAAGGACAAAATCATTTTTCTTGAAGTGGCATTCTTTCACGCGCTGGTTGTAATATTTTTCCAGTTTTTTCTTGTATTTGGCTTCACTGATGATAGCCGCCTCTCTGCGCCCTTCAAGCAAGTTGAGATCCAACCTTCTTTCGCGCTCGTTATCAATCTTGCTCATCATGATCACTCTATGGGATGGACACCCAATTTCTGCTGGAATCATTGCCTCTGTTCCATAGGTTAGGCTGAACGGGGATTCGCCATTACTGGTTTTGCTTAATGTCCTGTGTGCCCACAGGACATTAGGTAGCTCTTCGACCCAAGAATGGGATTCTCCCTCTAACCTTTTCTTCAGTCCATTCAGCAAGCTTTGGTTAGCGCGTTCCACTTGGCCATTCCCCTGAGGGTGGTAAACTGAAGTGAAAATTTGGTTGATGCGCAACTCCTTGAGCCAGCTGGATATCTTCTTGTCAGTGAATTGCTTGCCATTATCGCTCACAATTTCCATGGGCAAGCCAAAACGGCATATGATGTGGCTCCAGATAAACTGCTTCATCGCTTCAGCTGTGATTTTTGCTAGTGGCTTGGCTTCAACCCATTTTGTGAAATAGTCTACTGCCACTACCAAAAATTTTACTCGCCCTTGCGCTTGCGGAAGGGGACCCACAATGTCAATTGCCCATTTGTGGAAAGGCCATGCAGAGGTCACTGGAATCAAGTTGTTCTTTGGCCGCATGGTGTTTGGCGCATAGCTCTGACATGCTTTGCATTTTTGGATCTCTTTTAGAGCGTCCAAGTACATGCCTGGCCAATAGTAACCTGCGCTCATTGCCTTGGCAACCACTATGCGCGGGCCAGCATGTATTCCACAGATTCCTTCGTGTATCTCTCTGATCACATAGCTTGCTTCCTCAGCATCTAGGCATTTCATGAGCGGCCCAAGATAAGAGCGTCGATATAATGTACCATCAAGCAGTTCATAGTTCTGCGCCTTGTGTCTTATCTTCCTCGCTTGCGCCCGATCATCTGGTACCTTTCCCTCCTTCAAGAATTCCATTATTGGAGTTATCCATGATGAAGGGGTTGTATGAGTTACCAGGACAGACTTCGCTACCACCGACGGGTTGCTCATTACTTCTACCCTGACATCTTTGCCAAAGTGATCAAAACTGGTTGATGCCATCTTACTCAGGGCGTCTGCAGATTTGTTTTCACTGCGCGGAATATGAATGATTCTGAAGCAGTCAAATTGCTCGATGAGCTTTTTCGCCTGCTCTAGATATAGAGGCATGGTGTTCTCCTTGGCATCATAAAGGCCATTGACCTGTGCTGCTACCAAGTATGAATCAACATGGGCCTCTAGCTTTTTAACCCCGAATTTGTGCGCGATGCGCAGGCCAGCCAGCAGGGCTTCATACTCAGCCTCATTGTTGGTGCTCTTGAAGTCCAACCTGATGGCGTAAGTATATTCATGATTCTCTGGATCCACCAGTTTGAGGCCTGCGCCGGACCCTTCATTGTTTGAAGCTCCGTCAGTGAACAATCTCCAAACATTTTCTTCATCATTGGCTCGCGGAGGGTCTACCTCGCGCTGAGCCTCTTCAATTTTTCCTTCGGGGACTTCTGCAACGAAATCAGCCAAGACTTGTCCCTTTATTGCTGGACGGGGCTTATAGGAGATCGTGTGCTCTCCTAATTCTAGGGCCCACTTTTTCAGCCTTCCTGAGAGCGCGGGACGCCGCAAGACTTGCTGGATGTTGTAACCAGTCAGAACTTCAATGGGATGACCATTGAAATATCTATGAAGCTTGCGCGATGCGTGTGTTAGTGATAAAACTAACTTTTCCATGATGGAGTATCGCGTCTCAGGATCTGTCAGCACCCGAATCACATAGTATATTGGCGTTTGGATTCCCTTGCGATCCACCAATAATACTGCGCCGATGGCGCGCCCTCCTGCTGATAGGTACAACGTCAAAGTTTCATCAGGAAGTGGAGCTGTGAGCGCGGGCAGATTTATCAAACATTCTTTTATCTCACTGAAAGCTTGCTCGGCCTCAGGAGTCCATTTGAACTGGCTTTTCTTTAAGCAGTTTCTCAATGTATTGACAAATGGGGTAGATTTGCTTGCATGGTTCGCTAGGAACCTGTTGATTGAAACCAATCTACCATTCAGCTTCTGGACCTCTTTCATGGTGGATGTGTAAGGCCCCGAACCCGGTAGCCCTACTTTAGCGTCGGATTTACTCATAAACACAGTTCTTCAATCAGAGTTTATTAAAACTTTTCGCGGAATATAAAACATCAATCATTTGTTACAAAACGTTAAACTTTTCTTTGATACCATAACACAAAACTTTATATTTAAAACATCTTTACTTCTTTCTTCAGATGCCAGCCGTTCAATCCATGCCGTGTGTCGTCCTCATGCTAACTCTGTAATCAGCTCACCTGCGTGCATACTAAAAGTCAGCTACGCTGAGTGAGTTCTAGTTAATCGAACGCCATACAATACATACACATACATACATATCCGTAGATACATATCCATACTTCACTAGTTACCCTCCTGTTCTACATACACACTTACTACCATACATACACACATAATTATAACCACTAACCTCAGTCTACCGTGAGTACGTTCATAGTCCGCCGTCTATACCTGTACTCAAGGTCGTGAACACGTAAAAGGTCCGCGGTCCTTACCTATGTTCACCCTTTATGGTACGTGCAAGGTCCGCAGTCCTTCCCTATACCATCCTACATCCACAACACGTACAAGGTCCACAGTCCTCCCCTATGTTGCAACCTAAACCATAGCACGTACGAGGTCCGCAGTCCTCCCCTATGCTACCACAATACAACTACAGCACGTATAAGGTCCACAGTCCTTTCCTATGCTGATGCCTATCTATAATACGTATAAGGTCCGCAGTCCTTAACTACGTTGTCGTCTATTATCTGTAACGCGTATAAGGCCCACCGTCCCTATCTACGTTTACGTCTATCATCTACTTTACGTATAAGGCCCGCAGTCCTTAACTACGTTTACATCTATCATCTACTTTACGTATAAGGCCCGCAGTCCTTAACTACGTTTACATCTATCATCCACTTTACGTATAAGGCCCGCAGTCCTCAACTACGCCATCACCAGCCGAGTCTATGTCCGACAAAAGCTAGAGGGATTTGCCATCCTAACTTACTATGTCGATCATAGAACTCACATACCATTCGTGTACCTGCATACACCTACTTCACATATACAATAATTACATCATAGCATAAGAACACCCTAAGCGTTCTTTACATCATTCATTTAACAACCATACCTCTTGTCGATACGTGCAATATCCGAAGATCGTTCACGCCCCGACAAGTATTCATTTGTAATGTTCATAAATCTTCGATATATAATATCCGTACCTTTATTTTTGACCTGACAGTACGCGCAATATCCGAAGATCGTTCGCGTACCGACAGGCAATCATTCATATCCATCACATATATCACATATGGCATACACTTATCACTTAGGATGAATGTATTAACAACACATCGAGTATGCACACAGCCCCGAAAACATAACAAGGAATGGGGATAGAAACTCACCTGAATACTGTTACGCTCTCCGTTAATAGTTATTCTCCTCTTGAGCTGCGCACGGCTAACTGTATAATATTTACACGTATCAATTACTGCTACTACTATTACTACTACTCATTTTCGATAACCGCCTTAACACATTTTCCATTAGGTTTTTAATTTATTTCATAAACGAACTTCACTTCAAGCGAATCTTGGAAACAACTTGGTTCTGGCTTGATTCGATCGAATAGGAACACGTTCGATCGAATAGGAACACGTTCGATCGAATACAACACGTTCGATCGAATAGGAACACGTTCGATCGAATAGGAACACGTTCGATCAAACAGGAACACGTTCGATCGAATACAACACTCATTCGATCGAATACGAAACTTATTCGATCGAATGAGTTGGAGACCATTCGGTTGCTTCCCTATTCGGTCGACTGGACTTGTTCGATCTACGCATTCGATCGAATGGACTGATTCGATCGACTGGTTCGATCGAATGAGTCTGATTCGACTCCTTCAAGCTGGGCGACGGAGAAACCCACGGGTTTTCCAGATTTTCCAGATTTTTGACCCAAAATCGAAGTTTTTGACATGGAAATGCTCGGGATTGAAAGGGCTATCGATTCCTAGTACTTTTAAACACAAAAGCTTGCATTTTGACACCAAAACAAGGCGGTTTCTGACCCGAAAACTCAAGTTACGTTTTTGCTCGCTTTGAGGCCGAAATGGTTATGAAAACGGATGATTTTCGAGAGGGACTTACCAAAAACGATTAGGAACAAGATTGTGGACTCGGATTTGTGATTTGAGAACTTTCTCTCTCTAGCTTCTCTCTCTAGAAAAGAGAGTGTTTGGGTGGGTGTAAGTGAAGGAAGATGGTGAAAAATGGTGGAAGTGTCAAGAACTTTCGTTTATATACTACGGGTTTGGTTAGGCTCGGGTTGGCTTCCTACGGGTCGAGGCAGGCCGAGTTCATAAAATAACTAAGCCCAAGACCCGTTCCTTACTCGACATTAATAATTAAAAAAACGCGAAATCACTAACACCACTTTCTTTATTCAACATTATAAATTTTAGGATGTTACAAGTCTTCCCTCCTTAAAGAGGTTTCGTCCCCGAAACCTAACTTATTCCCTATAAAAGGAAAACTTCTTACATTTACACGTTTTATAGAAATGCCTTCGCTTTCTGAGTTACCCTTCCTACTTCCGACTTTACAGCCATCGAATGGTGGTCATGTGTTTTAGCTATTTAAGGTAGCTTGTCCATGAGACCCTCGATGCACCAAGACTCATCTCATCCTTCTAAGGGTTTCGATTAGTACTTTTAACACTATTGTCTAAAACAACATTTCACCATAACATAATAATCATTCTTAACCAAACTCAAAATAATTACACGCCACAGATAAACATAAGTTTTAGACCTTAACACAAAACAAGTTCTTAAGCAAATGTAATTTAATAAAACCATTGCATGAGCAATTATTCCTTCATCAGGTGTTCCTCTCTGCAGTTTCCCAAAGTCTTCATCCTTTCGCACCTACCGCCCCTGATTCCTTGCAATCCCTAGCCATGTGGTCAGCTTTTCCGCATTTGAAGCACTTTGGACGATCAGGGCATTCTCGAGAATAATGCCCACTCTTTCCACACCGATAGCACCTGTCTGTCCCAGTCTTGCATTCTCCCAGGTGCACTTGCCCACACGTCTTACATGCATCCTTGTTCCCAACCTTGGCCTTCCTCTCATCAGTTGTTGTCACCATCTCGCCAGACCGCTTAGCAGAGGTAGCCCATTTCTTCTCCTTCTTTTCCCCCACCACCACATCGTCCTCAGCCAGGTCAGCATAAACCACTTCTGCGAGTTCAACAGCAGAGTCAAAAGTAGCAGGTTTATTTGCCCTGACCAACATGCGGACTTTTTGTGGCAATCCCCTCACATAACATTTGATTCTTTTGACCTCAGTGTCAACCATATCAGGCACCAATCTAGATAGTCGGCTGAATTCAGTAGTATACTCACGATGCGTCATCATACCGGCCTTCAAATTCAGGAACTTCATCTCCGTCCTTTCAACCTCTGCATCTGCACAGAACTTCTTCATCACCAACTCTTTCAGATCGTCCCATCTCAACGCCTTGATCTCATCCCTAGTCTTTCTCTGCTCCACACTTTCCCACCAATACATAGCTTCTTCCACAAATGACTGAGTAGCATAACCCACAGCTTGGTCGGGACGGCATTCGCTAATGCGGATAACCTTGTCCATAGTGGTTATCCATTGGAGAGTAGCGATTGCGTCTCCCAACCCAGTCAGCTTCGGCGGGTCGCATCCTTTGAAGGACTTATAGCTGCACCCACCTTGTCCTCTTCTCCTATCATCGACTTTCACAGACTTATCCTCGCTCGAGGCCCCTCTTTCTCCTTCCCCAACCTCCTTACCATCACCCCCTGCCCCTTCAGCAGTTCGCTCACGGCTTCCAGCAGATCCTTCGGGATTCAGGTTCTTCACAGCAGCAACTACAGCTTGAACAATGGCTGCTTGAACTGCAGGGCTAAGTTGAACTTCTTCATTGTTGTTCTGGTCTCCTCCAGCTGCGCTTCCTTCATCTTCGGTGTGGGAAGCTTCTTCTACCGAGGGTTGCCGGACAAGACGAGGCCTGCCACGACGTCCTGTGCGACCCCCAGTTCCCACAAATTCTCCAGCTCCAGCCATCCGTATTCTAAAAGGGAAAAACACAAACATCATCACTCAAGGAACTATTTAGTACAAGGATAGTAAGGCTAACAGGTAATAACAGTGGCCAGTTGTGATTAGCTGATCACGTTACCTTCCGTGTCCTATACACTTCCCTTTATGAGTCTATTTGTGCTGGTTCTACTTAAGCAGTTTGTCAAATCAAACAATCAATTATTCCTATCCCTGACGTTCACATATCTTTCCTTTCTCATTAACATATATCATTTAATCATATACCTTACCTTTACTGATCTTGCTTGAGCGACACATGGCAGTCTTGAACTGGCATCTTCTTTCCTTTCTTACTTAAATCCCATTTTCTGTTCGAGTCTAAGCATGTAGGATGCTTAAATCTCTCGAACTTATGCTCTGATACCAACTTGTAAGGCCCCGAACCCGGTAGCCCTACTTTAGCGTCGGATTTACTCATAAACACAGTTCTTCAATCAGAGTTTATTAAAACTTTTCGCGGAATATAAAACATCAATCATTTGTTACAAAACGTTAAACTTTTCTTTGATACCATAACACAAAACTTTATATTTAAAACATCTTTACTTCTTTCTTCAGATGCCAGCCGTTCAATCCATGCCGTGTGTCGTCCTCATGCTAACTCTGTAATCAGCTCACCTGCGTGCATACTAAAAGTCAGCTACGCTGAGTGAGTTCTAGTTAATCGAACGCCATACAATACATACACATACATACATATCCGTAGATACATATCCATACTTCACTAGTTACCCTCCTGTTCTACATACACACTTACTACCATACATACACACATAATTATAACCACTAACCTCAGTCTACCGTGAGTACGTTCATAGTCCGCCGTCTATACCTGTACTCAAGGTCGTGAACACGTAAAAGGTCCGCGGTCCTTACCTATGTTCACCCTTTATGGTACGTGCAAGGTCCGCAGTCCTTCCCTATACCATCCTACATCCACAACACGTACAAGGTCCACAGTCCTCCCCTATGTTGCAACCTAAACCATAGCACGTACGAGGTCCGCAGTCCTCCCCTATGCTACCACAATACAACTACAGCACGTATAAGGTCCACAGTCCTTTCCTATGCTGATGCCTATCTATAATACGTATAAGGTCCGCAGTCCTTAACTACGTTGTCGTCTATTATCTGTAACGCGTATAAGGCCCACCGTCCCTATCTACGTTTACGTCTATCATCTACTTTACGTATAAGGCCCGCAGTCCTTAACTACGTTTACATCTATCATCTACTTTACGTATAAGGCCCGCAGTCCTTAACTACGTTTACATCTATCATCCACTTTACGTATAAGGCCCGCAGTCCTCAACTACGCCATCACCAGCCGAGTCTATGTCCGACAAAAGCTAGAGGGATTTGCCATCCTAACTTACTATGTCGATCATAGAACTCACATACCATTCGTGTACCTGCATACACCTACTTCACATATACAATAATTACATCATAGCATAAGAACACCCTAAGCGTTCTTTACATCATTCATTTAACAACCATACCTCTTGTCGATACGTGCAATATCCGAAGATCGTTCACGCCCCGACAAGTATTCATTTGTAATGTTCATAAATCTTCGATATATAATATCCGTACCTTTATTTTTGACCTGACAGTACGCGCAATATCCGAAGATCGTTCGCGTACCGACAGGCAATCATTCATATCCATCACATATATCACATATGGCATACACTTATCACTTAGGATGAATGTATTAACAACACATCGAGTATGCACACAGCCCCGAAAACATAACAAGGAATGGGGATAGAAACTCACCTGAATACTGTTACGCTCTCCGTTAATAGTTATTCTCCTCTTGAGCTGCGCACGGCTAACTGTATAATATTTACACGTATCAATTACTGCTACTACTATTACTACTACTCATTTTCGATAACCGCCTTAACACATTTTCCATTAGGTTTTTAATTTATTTCATAAACGAACTTCACTTCAAGCGAATCTTGGAAACAACTTGGTTCTGGCTTGATTCGATCGAATAGGAACACGTTCGATCGAATAGGAACACGTTCGATCGAATACAACACGTTCGATCGAATAGGAACACGTTCGATCGAATAGGAACACGTTCGATCAAACAGGAACACGTTCGATCGAATACAACACTCATTCGATCGAATACGAAACTTATTCGATCGAATGAGTTGGAGACCATTCGGTTGCTTCCCTATTCGGTCGACTGGACTTGTTCGATCTACGCATTCGATCGAATGGACTGATTCGATCGACTGGTTCGATCGAATGAGTCTGATTCGACTCCTTCAAGCTGGGCGACGGAGAAACCCACGGGTTTTCCAGATTTTCCAGATTTTTGACCCAAAATCGAAGTTTTTGACATGGAAATGCTCGGGATTGAAAGGGCTATCGATTCCTAGTACTTTTAAACACAAAAGCTTGCATTTTGACACCAAAACAAGGCGGTTTCTGACCCGAAAACTCAAGTTACGTTTTTGCTCGCTTTGAGGCCGAAATGGTTATGAAAACGGATGATTTTCGAGAGGGACTTACCAAAAACGATTAGGAACAAGATTGTGGACTCGGATTTGTGATTTGAGAACTTTCTCTCTCTAGCTTCTCTCTCTAGAAAAGAGAGTGTTTGGGTGGGTGTAAGTGAAGGAAGATGGTGAAAAATGGTGGAAGTGTCAAGAACTTTCGTTTATATACTACGGGTTTGGTTAGGCTCGGGTTGGCTTCCTACGGGTCGAGGCAGGCCGAGTTCATAAAATAACTAAGCCCAAGACCCGTTCCTTACTCGACATTAATAATTAAAAAAACGCGAAATCACTAACACCACTTTCTTTATTCAACATTATAAATTTTAGGATGTTACAGATGGCGAGGGCATGTCAAGGATGGCCTCCACCTTCTCAGGGTTCACCTTGAAACCATCCTTGGTGACCATTACACCTAGAAATTTTCCCTCTAGTACGCCGAAAGTACATTTGCTCGGATTGAGCTTCATGTTAACTTCCTTTAGGCGCCCAAGGGTTTCTTCGATGTCTTTGAGCATTTGCTTTTCCTCCCTGCTCTTGATCACCAAATCATCCACATAGACTTCTAGGTTTCTTCCGATTTGCTCGCTGAAAACGGCATCCATAAGTCTTTGGTAGGTGGCGCCCGCATTTTTCAAACCAAAGGGCATTTTTGTGTAGCAAAAAACACCCTTGTCGGTTCTAAATGCGGTCTTGTCCTCATCTTGTGGTGCCATTTGAATCTGGTGATAGCCTTTGTAGGCATCCAGGAAACATTTGAGCTTGAATGGCGCCACGGAGTCCACCTTTGCGTCGATGTTTGGGAGGGGGTAACAATCTTTTGGGCACGCTTTGTTGAGGTCTTTGAAGTCAATGCACATCCTCCACGACCCGTTACTTTTCTTTACCATCACTGGATTGGCTACCCACGTCTGGTATCGTATCGGGCGGATGATGTTTGCGCGCAGTAAATCCTCAACCTGCTCATTCATGGCCCTCGCTTTCTCATCCCCCATGACTCTCTTCTTTTGAGCAATTGGCTCTACAGACTTGAACGTGTTGAGAGAATGTTGTGCCAGGTCTCGCGGAACCCCAGTCATATCAGAGTGTTGCCACGCGAAGACCGACATGTACGCTGTGAGCAACCTTTTCATTCTCAACCTCGTGTCGTCTGATATCGTAGCGCCAATTGTGATTTTTTGCTCCGGGAATTTCGGGTTGAGAATCCATTCCTCTGGCGCGTTTTCTGCCATTGGAATTTTCATTTTCCCCTCCCGCGGAGTACTTGTCACTGCGCACAAATGATCTCGGTATACAAAAGTTACACCTGTTGGTGTTGGGAACCCCAACGCGCCGTGCGCTGGCGACGGTATGACGTTGAATTGGGCAATCGTTCCCCTTCCCAAGATCATATTGTGGCAAGAAGTGGTGGGCAAGACCAAGAAGTTAACAACTTCGGCTCGCTTGTGTTTCTCATCCCCCATAGTTAGCTCAAATTGTATTTGACCTAGGGGATGAATGATTTCATTTGAAACACCAGAGATTGGTGCATTCACAATTTCAAGCCTTGCTTGGTCTGCCGGATCAAGTTTTCTGAAACATTGCTCATACATGATGTCTGATTCGCTGCCAGTGTCCACCAGGACTTTTGACACCTCGTAATGAGCAATGTGTGTAGTGATAACAAGAGGACTGCTGATGGAAGGGCCTCCCCTGATTCTTGGGAAGATTACTTGTTGCTCGCGCCAATCTCCTTGTATTTGTGCGCTTCTCTTTCTTGATGTTTGCCCTTGCCTTCCTCCATCGGCTACACAGATTCTTTTGTACTTTTTGCTGGCAGAGGCTCCTTCTGGTTGTTCATTTTCTGGTCTTGAGTTTTTTTACCAGGTGAGCCAGCTTGCCTGATTTCACATCCTTTTCAATTGCATCCTTCAAATGGTGGCATGCATCAGTGTTGTGTCCTGTGGACTTGTGAAACTCACAGTACTTGCCACTGTCTGATGGTCCCTTGTAGTGTAGTGGCTTGGGGCTTTTGTATTGGACATTCTCAGTGCTTAACACCTGTGAAGGCGTTTTAGTGAGGGGAGTCCATATTCTTGGCAGAGATCTGCTAGGATCTCTGCCGCCTTCCCTCTTATCACCTTCCCCGCGATTACGAACATCTTTTTGGGGCTGGGGTGAGCTTGGTTGCGCCTGCTTTTCTGCGGAAGAAAAACTGGTTGGTTGCAACCTGGACCATACAGAGTTCTGTTTGCCCCTTTTTTCTTTGCTGCGCGGTGACTCAGCTTCATGCGCTCTTTCTCTTGCCCTATCTTGGGCAATTTGTTTTTCATTTCTCGCGAAAACTCGCGATGCTTCCATTAACTTGGCCCACGTGGTGGGCATGCCATCTCTGCTTACGAGAGCTCGGCGGCGTTGATCACTGCGCGCGCCTTGTATAAAGGCCACGCGCAATAGTTGCTCAGTGATCCCTCCGATTGCCAGAGACTCCTGATTGAAACGAGTGATGTAGTCTTCAATCGTTTCATCATTCCTGCGCACGCAGTGCATGATGTCATCAGGGTCGCGCGTGTGTCTGCGCTGCTGTACGAAGTGGGCTTGAAACTTTTCCAATAGTTCCTCGAACCCATCGATTTGCCCAGTCGGCAAGCTCTCGAACCAGACACGCGCCGCGCCCGTGAGGCAGCGAGCAAACATGTGACACCATGTTGGCATCGTCCAGCTCTCTAGGTTTCCCGTGTTGTAAAAACCTTGCAAGAAATCGTCTGGATCTGTTGTGCCATCATATTTGCCCAAACCACTTGGCATCTTGGTTTTGTGCTGGATGGGAGCCTTCGCGATGCGCTCAGTGAATTTTGAATGTTTCACTAAGATGGCTGGCCTGTACGGTGTGGTTACGTCCACTTGCCCTCTAACTGGTGGGCTGTACGGTATGTGCAGATCCAGATCGGCTCTGGCTCCAGGCGCCATGTTCACAGGCGCGCGGAGCTGTGAGCCTCCTGCATGAGTATCTCGCGTCTTCCTCATGCTGTGCACTTCTTCATCACTAAACTCAGTGTGTGCAGTGTGAACAGAATGTCCTTCTTCCGGCGCGCGCGGCCTTTTTGTTCCATGAACAGTTTGCTTATCAAACGCTTGCCTTTGTGTTAAGTCGGCTAGCTTTTTCTGTTTGACCATCTCATTGTACTTGTCCATTAGACGACGCTGCTCGTTTATGAGCCATTCTTTTGGATCATTTTTTTCATCTTCTGGACCCATTGGTCCTTTTTGTTTCGCGCCGGCAAGATTTTGTAACGTGAGATCGTCTGGAGGAGTTTCAGTCTGGCTGTGAGGAGTTGTGATGAAGGGACGGTTAATGGTGGTGCGCGTAGAATCACGCGGCCCCCTCAGAAACTGCTGTCCCTCATTAACATCCTCACGTTCAATATCCTCCAGAACTTGATCAACGTTATGAACGCCAGAAACCATGGTGATTTTTTTATATATAGATCTGATGAGATCTGATTGCCGTTGTAACAGTGGATGTCGCCAATGAAGAAACGTGGATCGACTCACTGGTAGACGATCTACTTTCCTCGGGTGTGATTATGCTATTTCACCGATGGCTTTCTTGGATCTGGGTTCTTCCACCTACAAAATGAACAGCACCGTAAACTTACCCCTCAGAAAGGGACAGAGGGGGTCCTCTTTGGGGTAACCCTCCGGTGTGAGAATAAGTATTTGTAGGAGAAGATAATGTTATGAGAGTAAGGAAATGGAATGTATTGCTTAATAGCTGAATACTCTGTAATTTGATGTGATTATGTGTTCTCTGATGTCTGTGTTACTGGCTGTAACTGTGTGTTCTTGGATGATCTTTCCTTGTGGAGTTGATGCTGTATTTATAGTGCTAGGGTTTCCACTGATTGGGCTCAGCCTTGTTGGCCTCCTCCAATTGCTCTGCGCCACGTGTCCTCTGGGACACCTGGTGCTTTCTCATTGGTTATAATCACGTGGTAGCACATGGGTTATGCTGAGTTGTCCACCTTTCATTTGGCAGCTGTCAACATCAGCATATTCTTATTCCTTAAAAAGATACCTTCTGGAAGGTTGTCTGACGTGCACAATCAAGGTTGCCCTAATCCTGATTTGGATAAGGACGAGGTTGATTATGTGCATGTGTGATATGCGCCAATCCTGAGGATGCGCTTGGTCTTCTCTTTATTCTCACGCGCAGATGTTTCATGCGCAGATGTGATATGCACTTGCATGTGATATGCGCCGCGCGCTGATGCGCCACGCGCATATGTGATATGCGTGAGCATATGTGATGCGTGAGCATATGTGATGCCTGGGCATCTGTGGTGCCTGGGCATATGATGCCTGAGCATGTGTGGTGCCTGGGCATATGATGCCTGAGCGTATGTGGTGCCTGGGCATATGATGCCTGAGCGTATGTGATATGCGCCATGCGCATAGGTTTTGGCTTTGTGCCTTCGTAATGTCTTGATTTCAAGCCTCTTGTCTATATCTTGTGGGTTGACCCGCCTTGCTCGGTGTTGAGGCGGGTACATACCTCTTCAGTAAGTATAAACATTACATGACACCGAATGAGTAACTAGTTGATACATTACAAGCCAACCATCTCACATTTTGTCCCATAAAATAACAAATCAAAATATATCATGTTTTAAGCAAACTAATACCGAAGAGACGTGTGAGAACAACACACGAGTGAAAAGCTATTAGACAATCGAAGGCCATGTATCACATGATTTCTAAGAGTTTAAGGGGCTGTTTTGTAACTCTGCACCAGTAAGTGCTGAATCAATAAGAGATCTAAATGCTTAAGAGACTTTGAGTCAATAAGTGTTTATTCAATGCTTAGTACACCAATGTGGTGGTGCTTAGTGGTGGAGGAGGTGGTGGTGAGTCAATGAGGTGGTGCGTGAGTGGTAGATTGATGGGTGTGAACACATGTGTAGGGATAAAGGGGTAAAATTTTCATTCAGCATCGTTTTGAAGCTTATTTGGTAACAGGTTTGCTAACATATTCAAAGGGTGAACCAAGCACATAATGTTGGTTGATTTAGAGACAATCTCTTAGGGTATGCTTGGTTGGAGGTAATGGAATGAATGGGGAATGTAATGGGAGAATGAATGGAATGGACAAGAGAATGAAATGGATCATTGACATTCCTTTATCTTGTTTGGTTAACCTATAGGAATAAAGGGTTAAGTTATTCTACAAATGGAGACAAAAATGAGAAGGATTTATAGCCACACAAAAAAACCCTTCCAAAAAAATTAAAAATAAATAAATAAAAATTCATAACTCAAAATTTAATAAAAAAACAAAAAAGTAAAAATACAAAAATGTTTCCACCGTCTTTCTCGTTCTCTAAAAAAAACAATGTTGAGGGAAAAAGATCATTGTGTCTTTTTGTTTAACATTGTGTTTTGTGTTCATTTTTGTCATTGATTGTGTTTTTTTTCCTTGACATTGTGTTATATTAGTCAACATTGTATTATATTTTGTTCGGCATTGTGTTATATTTTATGATTTATTGTATCTTTTTTTTAGTTATAATTGTGTTTTTTGTTCATTTTCGTCATTATGTCTTTTGTCTCTGCATTGTGTCTTTTCGAGTTCTTTTTTTTTTTGGAATGAGAATCACGAGGGAAACAATTTTTTTTTTAATTTTTTTAATTTTTTATTTATATTTTGAGTTATGATTTTTTTTATTAATTTTTTGGAATTTTTTTGAGGAGTTTTTTGTGTGGCCACAAATCCTTCTCACCTTTCTCATTTTTATCTCCCTTTGTATTTTAACTTTTCTCTAGGAATGAAATGAATTATTACTTTATGTTGTTAGATATCCATAAAAATTATAGGAATTAAATAGAAATAATAAAAATACTCCTATCTTAAAATATCTTTTTTTTGTTGCAAAAAAAAAAAAAATACAATGGCGACAGTGGTGGTGGAAGCTCCGGTGACGAAAATGGTGGTGGCGGAGGCGACGGAGGTGGTGGCGGCAGACAGACGACATGGGCGGTGATTGTGGTGGTGGCGGGGGTGGGGTGGGCGGTGGTAGCATTGGTAGTGATGGCGATGTTGGGGTGGCGAAAACAGTGTTGGCGGTCAGGTGGTGTTGGTCAGGCAGCGAGAGTGGAAGTGGCAGTGATAGCCAGGAGGAGGCGGTGACAATGGTTGCGGTGGTTATGGCAACGATGGTGGTGGTGGCGGTCGGGTGGTGGCGGTGGTAGTGCTGCTGGTGGTGGTAGCGCTGGTGGCAAGGTGGTGGTAGATGCGACGACGGTGGTGGCGGTGGCGGTGGCGGTGGAGGTGGCGGTTAGGTGGTGGAGATGGTAGTGGTCGTGGTTGTTGTTGTTAAGTGGTGGTGTTGTTAAGAACGTATGGTGAAGGAAGAATGGAATGAGGTGGGAAGGAATGGTGTTGATGGAATGAGATTCCATATGTAATGGATGATTCCATTACATTGACCAACCAAAAATCACTTTTTTTCATTTCTATGCAATGAATCATTTCATTCCCCCTGTCATTACTGCATACCAACGCTACCTTAATGAAATCATGAATGGATGGTGGAATGCAATGGATCATTACAGGGGAATGAAATAAAACATGTTAGATTGTGATATATTTAATGGAATGGATTATTCCTTAAAAAATGAAATTCCTTCTATATATAAACATTTCATTTCTTTAGAAAGGTGTTTTTTTTCATTCCAACAACTACAATAGGATGTTGCTAAACATACACCATTCCTATCATTTTTACAATTTTACTAAATATACATCTTCTATGAAGTTCTACATTAATACAATTCAAACCTTTTTTTTATCGGTTTGTTATATTTTATTATTTTTATTTTTAAAACACGTTTTTAAAGATTTTTTTTGTTTACTGTTTTTTATGCTTTTTAAATGATTTATATTTTTTTAAACAATAGGATTTTTTTCTTATTTAAAATAAACAATTTTTATTATCTAAAAATAAGTTTATTTCTATAATTATTTTATTTTTATTAGGGAGGACGGGACACTCCATGGCAAGCTTTTAACCCATGCAGTAATGTCGCCGCCACCCTATATACATGGCTTCAAACCCATGTGGTAAACCTTTGCCACATAAACTTAGAACATTTTCCTTTTAACTTCTATCAACCAACTTAAAAAAATAAACAAAAAGTTCTAGCGTACTTGTGGGTAGGTGCTACAAGTGATTTTGTGATTTATGGGTGTAAGGCCCCAAGCCCGGGTGCCCTACTTTGGTGTTGGAATTACTCATAAACACAATTCTAAATATCAGAGTTAATTAAAACTTGCGCGGAATAGTAAAAACTTCAACCATTTGTTACAAAAGTCTAAACCCTTTCAAATAACATTACACATTGTCTTTCAAATTCAAAATATAAAATATCACATGACTATTTCTTTTTCTGATGCCAGTCTCTATTCTTCGATGTCATGTTTTTCCTCAAGCTAGTTGTTTCGTTCTACTCACCTGCATGCATACTAAAAATCAGCTATGATGAGTGAGTTCTAGTTTAACAAGTCACAGGTTAGTCTTACACATTTATCTTACATATTCATACCCGTAGATACTATTCATATCTTTACCTTGTACTTGCTCTCTTACATCTCACATTCACCTTGTTTTACTCTTGCACATACATATATTTACTCTTACCCATTCTTACTTAACCATACAATTGTTCATACAGTCTTGCACAGATATTATAAGGGTCTGCCACCCTAACTCGTGCACAAATATTATGAGGATCTGCCGCCTTAACTCTTGCACATATATTTTGAAGGTCTGCCGCCCTAACTCTTGCACATATATTATAAGGGTCTGCCGCCCTGACTCTTGCACCGATGTCATAGAGGCGGCCACTCTATTATTGCCCAGGTATTAGAAGGGCCCGCCACTCTGACTCTTACATTATACTCTTATTTAGCTCTTACAATCACATATAATTAAGCAATTTAAATACACATGACAAATTCTTACAAACATTCTTTCATTTCCTGCAATGGTTATTCTCACTCATCATACATATATATTTATACATCTAGTCTTACAAGTATGCACACAACCCCGAAAACATTCAAAGGGAAGGGGCTAGAACTTACCTGAATCTGGTTTCTTTTTGAGTTAACTGTAATACCCTCCTTAGCAGTGCACGACTGACTGTGTAACAATTATAAGTATCAATTAACTAGTTATAACTATCTCATACTTCTAAGTTAGTGAAACCCTCAACTAGCGGGGGTCCGAGGGCGTTCCCCCGGTAGCGGGGTTTAGGGGCAACAGCCCCTAGCAGGGCTAAGGGACAGAGTCCTGGCTGGGGTCGAGCTGCCACGACATCTTGGAAAAAATTTATTTTCATTAATAAGGCTTCATTAAAAATTCATCAGAAAACTGACTTTCTATGATTTTGAGCTAAGTACAAACGAATCGAATTTCAGACCAATCGATTCGACTTTCAAATAATCGAGTCGAGCTTCATACTAATCGAATTTCACACCAATCGAGTCGAGTCCAAAATAATCGAATCGAATTTCAAAGTAATCGAATTGAGTTCAAAATTTGATTCGATTACTTCTATTCGATTCGATTCGATTACTTCTATTCAATTTGATTACTTCCATTCTATTCGATTACTCTCTAAATGAATTGAGTTTCTCATAAATCAATTCAAACATTGTTTTTCGTGTCTTTCCATTCTAATAACTTTCTTACAGCCTGTTATGCCCGTTTTACTACTAAAACAAGTTCTAGGTCGTAACAACTTCAATTTTCTCACTTTAACACGGTTCGAACATCACTTGTTCATCCCGTTACATTCTAAACAACTTGTTTACTACAAAGTTTATGTTTTTCTTACATCATGAGGTCCAATTTGCTATAGTATCAGATCTTAAAACAAACCGCCATAAAAAACCATACCTTTATACTAAAAACGTATCTTACGATTTCCGGTTGGTTAGATCTGGACCTACACGTGAATCTAGACGTGTTTTCTTGTTGTTTGATGATGCTTGAACAAGAAATCTCCTTGGTTTCTCTTGGATCTTGAATCCGAGTGAGAGGAAGGAGTGTTTGTGCGTGTTTTTGAGTGTGTATATGCAGCCAGAAGGTGATGGAATGAGAATGTTAGGGTTTTAGGGAGGTTTAAGGAGTTTAATACTCCAAGCCCCTGGACCTTAGGCCCGTAACCATTCCCAAGTCCATGTATTATTCCTAAGCCTACCACTCAATCCTATTAGTATTTAACATAATAATTAAATAATGACACACATTTAGATAATAAAACTTCCTTTATTTATTATTTCCAAAAGACGGATATTACAATGGTACATGAGGGTAACAATGAGCTAAACAGTGCAGGATTGACTGGTGCACGAGTAATACCATGAGGCCATGAATGCCCCTTCCCCATCTTAGAGTGTTTTTTTTTTTTTAAATAATTTCTAGAGGTAGTTTGCATTTTTTATAGTACATATTTCGTATTACCTGTTAATTAAAAAAATAGTGTATTTATGTAATAAACTATATAAAATTTAAGAATTGAAAATAATATATAATGCTATGTGATATTTAATATTTTAAAATAAATATAATATTAGAAGGAGTAATATATCAAATAAAATTGTTAAATGAATTAAAAATTCATAAAAGAAGATGACAAGTAAAAGATTGTGTATGTTTAGTCTAACAATTGTAATATATTATTATTATTATTAAATCAATATTATATTATAACTATTATTATATTATATTATTTATGTTATGATTATATTATTATAATATAATCATATTATTTATATTATTGTATTATTATATAATCATAATCATAATAATTATTATATTATTTATATTATGATTATATTATTATCATTATTGTTTTGTAAATTATAACAGAACTATTATTGTATTAAAATTATTATTATATTATCAATATTATTGTTATTTTAAATTTGGTGAGTTAACATTTCACAACGTGTATGCGTAATTTAACGTTTTTTATGATTAATTTTATTTGATTTAATAATCTTGTTATAACGTGCATATCTTAAAAGCTAGTTATTATGTATTCATAATATTATTTATTATGTATATTCATAATATTATTATTATTATTATGATAGAAGTTCGTACGTAAGAAAAACAGACACCAAACTGAAAAGTCGTGCAACTCAAATGACCGTAGAAGTGTAACACACCCGAAAAATGATTTTCATTTCTAAGACTAACCCTAGGACGGAACTATCACTCCATCAACATAATGTTATCTAAAACGTGCTTTTTTTAATGAAGACTTGTACAAACAGTGCCACTTTAGGGACCATAAGCACTCACATAACCGTGTCCATAAGTTAAATTATTTAACTTAAATACAAATGGAATCTTCAAGTGTAACAAGTTCTCACATACTCATAACTTCACGCTCAGGTAAAATAAATCAACAAACTAAAACACATCATATCCAAGTAACATAAATAAACATTAAATCAATAACATTAGGATCTATAACAATCTTGATATTATTATAGTTAGTTAATGAAAATGACAAAACTACCCTTTGGCACCCAAACCTCTTGACTTAGGAAGCCTACTTGCAACCAAAGGTTGTACAATCCCTTGCGAGTCTAGGCCGAGACCCATTCCTTCAACAAACCCCATCTTCGCCATCATTTTAGACCCGAACCCTTTTGTATGCCTTTCAAACGATCCAAATTTCACATTTTGTGCATTTCCAGATTTACCCCTACTTCCACTACCCCTTGAACCTTGTCCAATCACCCTCTTCGATTTCTGTGGTGGCGGTGTAGCATTCACAGCCTCTAACGTGTCGGGAATCTTCGCTCCTAAACCGAGTGATTTGGGCCGTTGGATCGCTTCAATCGGCTCTGATATTCCTGTACCATCTTTACCCAACCCACCCCCATCCACATACCCCATCTTGGCCATCATTCGTGAGCCAAAACCCGTCGTGTGCATCTCAAACGCGCCATAGTTTGACGAGCTAGCAACTGGTTTGTTGTTGGTTAACATCTGGTTGTCAACCGTGGTCTTTTCGGGCTCTGACTCCATGTTACCACTTGATATGAATGAAACGGGTTGTGCAGCATAAGAGCCCGTTTTGTCTTTCTCTCTTTTCTTGCTTGAATCTCTACTTTTGGAGGACTTTGGGTCCAACGGGCCCAAGCCTGCTTTCTTGATTCTGTTTGAAGGTTTCTTGCTAGCTGGCGTATTGTTAGCTTCATCATCGATTCTCAATATCTTGAATAAGAAGTTTGCATGCAAAATGTTACTTAGATATAACTTAACCATAATTTAGGCCTGTAACTAAACCGGAGGCTCAGCTGGAAGTTCGTTTATTTAATAAGTGAACGAACATGAACACATGTTCCTGAACATTAGTTTATTTAAATTCGTCTATGTTCATCCATGTCCATTAGTTTACGTTTTTTAAGTTCATTGTTTTAAGTTCGTTAGCTTACGCTCGTTAATATGTTCACTTAAACTTTTTGGCTCAGTACAATTTAGTTCAGTTTTAATAACTTTTTGGGCCCAACACATTGTTTATCACATTACTTTTAACTGGTTTTAGCTTGGTTATGTTCGTTCATGAATCATTCTTTTACGCTATTAATGAACGAACATAAACGAGCACAAGCATGTTCATTTCATAACAAATGAACACGGAAAAGAAATCCCTGTTCTTTTAATTGTGCGTGTTTGATCATTGTTAGGTTAACGTTAAACGAACAAACATGAACATGCCCCATTCGTAGTAACCAAAAACTGTTGTTTTACCTTCTCGAGGCGAATTCTGCCGCATGATGAAGGCATACATGTGTGTTGCGTTCGTGTCACTGTTACAAACCTGAAGAGTAGAATAAATGTAAACAACTAAGGTTAAAATGGTTATTATTATAATAATATTGTTTTGTAATCATAAGTAAGAATATGCATCACTTTTTTTTGCCTGAAGCTTGACTACCACTATGCAGACGATAAATTGCTGCTAGCCTTTGAACCTAAACGATATTTCAGTGATGTCAATGACATGTTAAATAACATTTTAAAAAATAATAAATGTTGATCTTTTAAACCTGGGAACAATCCCGAGAGTGCATAAGTTGAAACGACATCATATCGCCCTTATTCTTCACCATCTGCTTTAGTTTCTGCATTTGATACCAACCAAATGTTCATAAAACCTTTAGTCACAACACTATCTCAATATTCAAGAGTGAATGGTGTGACAATTGTTTTATGCTTACATAATTAATTTTCTCAAGATCAACACCACGGTTTATCATTCGGTCCCTACGCTTAGAAGCAATCTTTTCTTGGCGTAGCTTCTTCTTCTCACCTGAAATGACACGGTGCCAGTCAAATATCTAAAGATTCTAACCAACACTTATACCTGCAAACAAACCAAATGTTGAATGAACCGTTCGCGGGAAGTTTGTTTACGCTCTTCTATTTAATAAATATAAGAACATGAACAAAAGTTTTAGTTCACTTAGTTAAACAAACAAACATGAACACATGCCTCGTTCGCTATTAATGCTCGTGAACTTTCGTTTATATATTCAAATTAATTTTAAGGTCCATTGTAATTTAGTCTAGTTTAGGAAATCAAGATATCACCCATTACCATTTAGTCAAGTTTTAATAATTTTTAAGGCTTAGCAGATTGATGTTCAGTTTATTTTTGATTAGTGTTTGCTCAATAGATTCGTTTATGTTTGTTCGTCTATGTTCGGTTATTTTTGTTCGTGAACCATCCGTTTATGCTATTAACAAACTAATATAAACATGTTCATTTTCTTAATGAATGAACAAGAACAAGAAAATCCCATTCGTTTAATACTTCCTGTTCAATCATTTGTTCGGTAAAAGTCAAATGAACAAACACGAACATGGTCAACATGCTCTTTTCACGTTTGTTCTGTTCATTTACAAGCCTAGCTACATTTTCCTAATAGCCAAAAATCATTACCAGTTCAGATTCATATGAAAACAATGGGTTAAAAGATAGATTTTGTAGCCGGTGCTTACTTAAATTCACTATTTATATCATAAATGATGTATATTTTACCCGAAAATCTCTTGAAAGTTTTACTCTTTTCAGCTTTAGATGGCCAAGACTGAGGAAGCTTTGCAGCATGCTTCTTTTTTCCATACATGGATGTTGAATTCTTAACAAGCATAAGGTCATCAATGGCAGACCAATCATCTGTACCAGCTCCAAATTTTGCAGCTTTTGATCGGGCTTTGTTGTTTGAACGAGGTTTCTTCTTGCCATATTCTCTAGATGCATCTTGAAGCGCAATCCCACTTACCCCTCTTAACATTTCACCAAACCGCCCATTATTAAAATCATCTTCTTCATCATCATCTGAGCTGTCAAGCATCTGCCCTATTACTTCATCAACATTTGCATACTTGTAACTCCCGCCAATCCCTTCAAAGTAATCATTTGCTATCTCATCATCTATTTCAGAATCGGTATTATACGCACTATCACTATCAGATGAGTCACAAGAATCTTCAGAGTCCGAGCTTTCTGATTCATCGTCATCATCATTATTATCATCACCGCTATCATCTTCTTCATCATCACCATATGATATATCATGAGTGTAAAGTTTCATGCCACCGATCGATAAAAATCCAGAATTTGTGACCGGAGAAGACGATGCATTGCCATCATCATCATCATCATCCATCATATCAGTTTCCATTTCATGCGATGATGATGAATCAAAACGGGAATGACCCGTCTTTTCATTAACCGGTGTTGCCTCGATAAAACTTGAGTTTTCTTCTGATTCAACATGAAACCCTAGCCCTATATGTGAGGTACCATCCGCCTCAAAACTCGCACCGTAATCATAATTGTAAACAACAGCTTCTGAATCAGTAACTGGTCCCTGATCCATGTAAGCAATAATCTTGGATTCTTTCGAATCAACCAAAACAATAGGATTTGATTCATCAAACTTAATATTATTATTATTATTATGTTCATCTGCAGATGGACTCACCTGCAAAACCTCAATTGGGTCAAATCCATATCCAATCAAATACCCACAAAATGAGGTCAAATTATTAAAATCCAATTTAATTTTCAAATAATCATAATTACCTGAGGATAATTGTAAGCAAACGCATTCATTTTGGGCATTTGGGATTCAATCATTCTCAAATTAGAACCAGAAGCATTGGATTTAGTACCGATTTCATATCTAAGTGCAGACTTTTTCCTTAATGCATTATTCTTAACTGCGAAAAAAACAAAAATTAAATTAAAAGAAAGAAATAATAATAATGGGAATGGATGTATTAAAAGATGAGATGCCTCTGGAATTAATCCAATCGGATAATAAGCCACCCTCCACAAATAAGGATGATGGCTTTCGTGATTTATTGAACTTTTTCTTGCCGCTCCCTCCGGCCATTGTATCGTTATTCAACAATTGTTACTAGGGCCGGTGCCTGTTTGTTTACCAAAATACGTTTGCCACGGTTGTAATCTTGTGTCACGACCACGTGCCGTGGCTTGCAATTGTGTCTCTGAGCTTTTCTTTTTTTTTTCTTTGGTTTTCCTTTTTTGGATTTAACTGGACCGAACGGATCATGAACGGATCATGCCCGGCCCTTTTTTGGATTTACGTTTGCCACAATGTTGTAAAAATAAGTTTGCAAGACCGAGTACTTCCCGAGTAGTTGCTACAAGGTACATCGCCGATGGGAATTTCTTTAACTCCGCCTAATTACTAAGAATCGATCAAAGATGGTCAACCATAGCCAGAATCACATTTAATCGGTGGACTTGAGCCGGTTTTAACTTAAAAAATAATGTGTAATTCTTATTTCTATAATATTAAAGAACAAATATCATTTTTTTTTAATTAATGATTATAAATTCTTATAATTTATTGAGTATTTCTTCTACTTATATTGATAATTACATATTTTGTTATAAATATTAGTAAAATAATGATATTTGACATATATATAATATCCAAAAATTAATTTTCTTTATATTTACCATGTCCGAGTACTCCCTGAGTACTCCGAGTACACCCAACTCCCCAGTCGACTGCCTAGGGTCCGCCTAGCGACTTTTGCAACCTTGATTTTACCGATCTCGTGAAAATAACGTTAAAAGTGGCGGAAGGTTAATTAGGAATCATGTGGTGGCGTTGATAGCCGAAAGGCAAGGGTATATGCACCAATCGACTGGTGTGCCGATGGTTGAGTGTTATGTGTCTTATGTCTTGATGCAAAACTACTATCGAGCCGAGGGTCTCACCGGAAGCAGTCTCTCTATTCCTACAGGGTAAAGGTAAGGCTGTTTACATCTTACCCTCCTCAAACCCTACCATAGCTTTGCTATTGGTGGGATATAGTGAGTACGATGATGATGATGATTACGAAGAAGGAAATATACAGAAATAACTAAGTTAAACGACAAGAGGGGGGGGGGTATACAAAAGATTTAGATTTTTACTTCTAGAGTTTAAAGGTGGTGGATTCAAATGTGTTGTACCATCAACTCATAAAAAGTGTTTTTTCATAGTAATACAACTCTAATTTTTGACTTATACAACAAAAATTTCACAAACTCTACGGAAAAACCTCAATCAACAAATGGTCGACTCAAGATGAAGATAAACAATCAGATGAAGTGAAGACGTTGCAAACTCATGACGAAGACGCACAACGCCATGAACAACCTCAATAAAGAACACAAATCTCGTACATAAATCAGGTTGGTTGTAATTTGTCGTTTTTTTCGTAGCGCATACCCGATGAGCTGCTTGAATTCGAAAATGGCATAAAGTAAGGATCGAGGAATAACCATATGGCAATACTACTGTCTGTTTTGGTGTTTTTTCGGGCCGGGTTTTGATTTTTTCGGTTAAACCCAATATTTACTCAACCTTGATTTTAACACCAACATTCATTAAAAGATCTAGTAAAATTGTGTAAAATGACTAATTTTTCCCAAACAAATAGATTGTTTTGTAATTTACTTAAGCAACAATAATAAAGATAAAAAAAATAAAACCATCCACATTCCCTAATCGTCTTTCTAGCATGAATGGAAATTCTGGATCCGCCATGTTATCATTCACGTGCACCAAATAAGGATGATGGTTTTCATGATTTATTGAATTTTTTCCTTTCGCTCCCTCCGGCCAATGTATCGTTGAAGATGATTCAATAATTGTTATTAGGGCCGGTGCCTGCTTGTTTAGCGTCCAACCAAAATACTATGGACGATGGGTTGTGATCTTATGTCACGACCATGTGCCTCGGCTTGCAATTGTGTGTCTGCGCTTTTTTTTTTGGTTTTGCTTTTTTACTTTTTTGGATTTACCCGGGCCAAACAGGTTATCCCCGGCCCGAACCAAAACCCGAGGCGCCAGACCAGATGAGCAATCTCATGTGTTGATCAAACTCGGGCTTGGTTGTTCAAGCAGCAGCTGAAGACCGAAAGCGATGTTTAAAAACCTTGTGGCAAGTGTTTGTGAGTTGTGATTAAAGTCTTCACCCATCATTGTTCGGGATGATCAATGTTACATTATGAAGAAGGAAATATACAAAAAAAAAGTTGGTTAAACAATAAGGACAGGGAGGTATACGAAAGATTAAGATTTTTACTTATAGTGGTGGATCCAAATGAGTTGTACAATCAAGTCATCAAAAGTTTTTTTTCAGTAATACAACTGTAATTATTGACTTATACAGCAAAAAGTTTCACCAACTCTACAGAAAAACCTCAATCAACAAATGGTCGACTCAAGATAAAGATAAACAATAGGATGAAATGAAGATGTTGCAAACTCATGACGAAGACCAAACGCCATGAACAACCTCAATAAAGAACACAAATCCCGTACATATATTAGGTTGGTTGTAATTTGCTGTTCTTTTTTGGCGTATACCGACGAGCTCCCTGAATCCGAAAATGGCATAAAGTAAGGACCGAGGAATAACCAGATGGCAATATTACTGTCCGGTTTTGGTATTTTTTCGGGTCGGGTTTTGATTTTCCTCGGTTAAACCCAATATTTACTCAATCTTGATGTTTACACCAACTTTCATTGAAAGATCTATTAAATTGTGTAAAATGACTATTTTCTTCCCAAACAAATGGATTATTTTGTAATTTACTTAAACAACAACAATAAAGATAATGAATGGAAATTCTAGATCCACCATGTTATCATTCATGTGCACCAAGAAAGAAGACCCATGAACAACTACAAAACCATAAATTATAGTCAAGTTTATTATTTAAGTCCATCCACGAACTTAAATAGATCTAAGTTCAATAAACTATAAAAAGGCAAGGGAAAGGCATGGAAGGTAGTTAGTACCAACTCCATTTTTACTGCCATCATGTAAGGTCTCGAACCTGGACACCTTACTTAGCGTTGGATTTACACATGAACACAACTTAATTTGTCTTAGTTTATTAAAACTTTCGCGGAATATTCATACAAACAACATAATCATTCAAACCATACATTTCTTGCAACATTCTAAATATATCATGTCACAAATTTTCCTCTTCGAATGTCAGCCAGTCTTCTAATAGCCTCGTGTGCGCCTCAAGCTAGCCATATGCATCTAACACATGCGTACATACTAAAAGTCAGCTATGCTGAGTGAGTTCTAGTTTAATAGGCACATGTCATACCTACACATTCATACTCTTTCGTATTCGAATATACAAATACCATGCTTCACCTATTCCACATACATATATTCGTACAAGCTTATTAAACATTCTTAACACATTCACATTCAACACCTTCCTTAACCAACCAAGAGTGCTCATAGTTCGTCATCTATACCTATACTCAAGGCCATGAATGCATACAAGGTCCGCAGTACTAACCCATGTTCACCATTCATGGTACATACAAGGTTCGCAGTTCGTCCCTATACCAACATACATTAACAACACGTACAACATACACCATCCTTCCCAATGCTGACACCTACATCATAGCACGTACGAGGTCCACAGTCCTCCCCTATGCTACCACATTACATTTATAGCATGTATAAGGCCCAAAGTACTTTCCTATGTTGCCATCTAACAGCTACAACATGTATAAGGTCCACTCTAACACATTACATTCATAACATGTCTAAGGTCCACAGTCCTTACATTTGCTAACACACACCAAATCTATGCCTAACGGAAGTTAGAGAGATTTGCCATCCTAACTTGCCATGTCTTACATACAACATATATAATTTAATATAGAACACGTTCTACATTATACATGCTAATATATATTACTAATCAAAAAATATAAAATTTTGAACTATCACATTGAGTATGCATGCAACCCTAAAAACGTAAACAGAGAAAGGGGCTAGAAGTCACCTTGATCTTGTTACATTCTGAATTAATAGTAATTTGTTTCATCAGTTGGGCAGGGCTAGCTGTTAAACAATTAGTCGCTAATTAATGATTCTATAATTTAATTATACATTATTATGTTAGCTAAGATAACAGGTTCAAGTCCCATTAACTTAACTCATTTGACTAGCACTTAATAACTTAATTAAGTTATCTATAATGGTTAATTATTTAGCAATAAGTATTCTCAATGTCCATTTGCAAAGAGTATTACCATTTACAAGGGATATTCCCATTTGCAAAGAGCGTTCCCATTTGCATAGAGCATTCCCATTTACAATGTCACAACTGGCTCCATGGGCCTAGGCGTAAGACCAACATTGGTACATATTTTGTAAATATTCAGAGTATTGGTTACAAAGTGGAAGTATTTACTAAAATAATATTATATTAAAAAAATTTGAGATTTAAACATCCGTTGATGATATAAAAGAGTTTAAATTTGAAAGACAATAATTTATTTTTTACATAATCATCTAATGGCTAAACCACCATCTTCTATTCTCTATCCTCATTACTTGTAAAACAGTTTATAAAACACGTTAGCAACACATGCTGGTGAGCACGCTGACGCTTAAAATTTTTATATAAATCTTTTAGTTCATTCTCGAAACAATCAGCGACCCTCTAGATCTACGTACCCACTATATCACATAGTCCAGCCCTCACAATCCTATAGATTGGCTCAATGAGACGAAGACATGATACTAAGTGTGGTGAGGTATGCCTACCGTTTGCCCACATATGTAAGGATCCAGACACACGTAATTAGGCTAAATGCCAGTAATACTAAAGTTTTAGAGATCTGTAATCGCATGCAAAATTTTGTATAAATGACTCGTTTACATTTATGCTTATAAAAAGATTAGACGTGTTCACCTTTGTTATGATGATCAGTAACCCTAAATTCGTTATACGTATTATATTATTTATAATTCACTCATAATATTATTTAATTAGGATTCTTGTCGATTGACGTAGGCTGTCGTGGTCTACTAAAAAACAATTAATTAAAGACTTAAATACCTATAAACTAGTACGGGTAAGTAAGGTCGTCTCCACAGGGACTCAAGGAAAGAGCAAGTTTATTGAATTTATAACTAATTATTTAACCTAAGCGGACAGACGATGTCAAGCGGTTTTTAGAAAAAGATTCAATTAAAACTAATGATTACTTAAAAGATTTTTAAATAATATTAATAAAAAGTATTCATTCTAGGTTCGGGTTATGTGTTCCATACGTTAATCACAGATTCTTTAGTCTTTGGTTTTATAATAATTGATAGTCCTATGGTTTGATTTATGATGACAAACGATACCCTAACCGAATTGTTGACACAAATGAACCCGAACAACACAATTGCCAATTCTATATCTAGGATAATTAACTCAATGATAAGGTTTGATGATTATAGTTCAAGGACACAAGAGCCTAACCCTAAATGTTGAATTGTTTTGTAATGTTTGTATACGTGTGTGAATATTTGAATTAAAATAATTAACTAGATATTGTCATATAATTATGATAGTATCTTCGAGCTGTGAGCAATCGGATCACGTCCCAGCATTTCCGCCTTAGGTTGGGGTGTGACAGATTGGTATCAGAGCCGAAGGTTATAAGATAGGTTGTTAGAAATGGTCCTAGACATATGATTAGGAACCCTATACGTGCTTATCTGACAGCCTTATGTGTTATTTAATAAATTGTTCACAGCTTGCTTAGATTAATTATTTGATCGTACTTACTTATTTATTTATTGCACACACACACAAATTCCGAGGCTACGCCTCACATTCAAAATATTTTTCTAAATCTTTTAATTTAGTAGATTGCCTTTTATTATGGGAAATTCCTTAAGAATTCCCGTGTTTTGTTTTATTCCTTCACCTTGAAGCGTGGGAGTATGACAAATAATGTGCAACCATAACTTCAAGTGGTACCCGTAATCGGCTAAACGGTTGCGTGGTAAGCATAACCGGCTAAACGGTTATACTTCTAAATTGTGTTTTTAGTTATTCTAAATTTATTTAATTCATTGATTCGATATTTAGTTGAGTCGGTTAAATGCCATGTAACGCTCATGTGACATTTTTCTATTTAGGGTTATTTTATACTTGTATTCTTAATGTAAACCCGACCCGTTTTGTATCCCCAACCTTTCGATATTATCAAAATGATGAATTTTATGTTACATATTTGTTTTATAGTTGTCGGATCTAAAAAAACACCCTTTTTGGTTCTTAAAATGACTCAAAAACGCTCAAAACGAACTCCAGGGACTAAAACTACCAAAATGGAGACTTGAAAGACCCATTTGTAGTTTGTGCTTTCTTGGGTCTATAACCAGCCCATTTTCATGCAACACCCTTTATGAAAGACCCATTCAACTTACCCTATATATACACACCCATCTTCTTCATTTGTGCTTGCTCATTTCCTCATTTCTCACTCAAATTCTTGAATTTTAAGGTTGTTCTTCATAGTTTGACTCTCAAGGTCAAACTAAGCTAATCTTTCATTTTAACTAACTTCTCGATGCTTAAATCTTGATGCTACAACATATACAACATATATATAATATACACTCCTTGTTTACCTTCGGTCTTGTTAGGGCATGGATTTTCAGTATCCTCAGCAAAGATTATTCAGAACTACTCCAGGATGTGGTATCCTCAGAGGTAACCGGTATCCTAATTACATTATATATATAACACGATTTTTGCCTCTTTCGATGTTTACCAGGTCAAAGATCGTTATTGTGATCTCCCAAAGACTCGCACTTTCAGTTAATAAAGCGTGACAAGAAAGGAAACGTGCTGATTGAAGGGCTAACGGCTAATTGGAATAATTCCGCAGTTTCCTTAAATATAGACCATATTGTTAGCTTTTTATTTTTGTATAAATAGAGCTCAAAACCGGATCATAACACACACTCTAGCACTCGAGAACTTACTAGTACTCGCATTCTCTGTAATCACGATCAAGCTTGAGCTCCATAATGTAATCACCTTTGTTATTAATAAACTGGTGGTGATAGTTTTCACCACCCGGGGTTTTTTGCTTGTTATCCTAAGGATAACGGGTTTTTTCCTCGCAACAAATCCTTGTGTTCAAGCACTTTTACGTTCATTTCGTATAAGCACCAAGTCCCAATCACTAATTTGGTTACGAAATTACCATTGTTAATTTTTGACCAAAACAATTTGGCGCCCACCGTGATGCGATCGGTGCTTTAATCCCTCAAAACTGTTTGTTTCACACTCAATCATTTTTTTCATCCCTTCCTTATGGCCTCATAACCAAAAACCAGCTCTGTCTTCACTCCGGCGGTCACCTCTGCTTCAAATGTCAACCCAGGACCACCACCGGTGCCAAAGAAGAATGCTCAACCCAAAGGAGAACTTCCACCATACGCGGGATCCTCTACACGGGTAGACCCGGTTATTTCTAACAATGATATTTTTGCTTTGATGAAACAGGTCAAAACTCACATGGAGTAGCAAGAGAAGACCAATTCAAGGCTATTCAAGGAAATTAAAGGGATCAAAAAGAAACCAGGGCAAGAGGCCACTCCAATCATGCCCAGGGTCCTTGACTTTAATTCTCCAGGATCTTCTATTCTTCAGAATCCCGGATCCTTGGGGACACAGTCAACAAGGATTCCAACTCAGCAGAAATCAGGATACTGGGAAACTTTTCCTTCGGTATCCTCGGAGTTACCCAAACCAACGAGGCCGGAAGCCATCAACATGCAGCCTCGCTCAACCATGCCAGCCAGCATATTCTCATCAGGGTCTCCCTTGATGTCCTCTGAAGTTCACATTGGAGAAGATATCCCTATGAAGGCATCACCTTATCCTGAGAATACTGTTAATGGAGGAATTAGCCGTCAAGGCTCAGGATATCAGAAACCCAACCAAGATCTCGGTAACGGTTTACTTAATACTAATTTGTACACTAACCGTGGATCTGTGCAAGATAAGGGGATATCCCCTGATATAGCCAGGGAGTTGCAGAAAATGAAGGATATGATATTTAGTATCCCAGGGATAATCCGTCCCATAGCTGATGTTCCAGTAGGTAGTCACAAACTATCCAGGTTCACTTGGCCCATATGCGACGTGGAGATCCCCAGGAAATTCCAAACACCCAACATGAAACTTTATGACGGCACTACGGATCCTGAGGAGCATGTAGCTCAATACAGAGAAAGGATGGAGGTCAACCCTATCCCCGCAGAAATCAAAGAAGCTTGTCTATGTAAAGGGTTTGGTTCAACACTAACAGGGCCGGCCCTCAAATGTTTATTAAGTATCCCTTCCAATACTATCACTTCCTTTGCTCATTTAATTAACTTGTTTAATAATCAATTTTCTTGTAGTAGATATTTTGAGAAAATGACAGGTGATTTATATAGAATTGTTCAGCATAACAATGAATCCCTAAGGGATTACATAATCAGATTTAGCAGGGAAGCTTTGGAAATTCCCAACCTCGATATGGCAGCTGCTGTTGAAGCCTTCAAGATGGGACTTAGGAAGGATTCTCCTTTCTATGACGACCTCGTCATGACTCCATGTAGGAATCTTGATGAAGTCAGAAACAGGGCACTAAGATACATTTGGCTGGAGGATGACAAGAAGGCTCATGGGAACTTGGTTATCCCGAAATACGAGTTTACCAACAGGAAGTCCGACTCTCCACAAAAGTTCTTCAGACCGAAGCCTTATTCCAAGCAGGATAATCCCAAGATCAATGCTATGGAAGAAGACGAAGACGGCGAAGAATATCCTAAAATATCCGAATATTGCTTTAATCTTGATATTGGTGGTGTAATTTGTGCCATGCAGGATTTAGGTGACAAGGCCAGATGGCCTAAGAAGAATGAGAAGCCTGGATCAAACAAAGACAAGTCAAAATGGTGTGCATTCCATGAAGACTTTGGCCATCGCACTGATGATTGTATAGCACTTCGGAAGGAGATAGGATACCTTCTCAGCAAAGGACACCTGAAGGAACTATTTGGAAAAAACAAGAACAAAAGCCATGATCCTGTCAAGATACCTGAAATGGCACTTTCTCCACCACCCGGAGCTAAGGTGGTATCCTTCATCTTGGGAGGATCTGACATCTGCGGAACCTCGTATTCAGCGGCTAAGAAACGTTCCAGAGAAACAAAAATGGACAACGGAGAAAGACCTCTTCGTACTTCCACATTGACTACTCAAAGAATCATATCCTTTGATGAGGAAGATAGATGCGACCTTGTGGATCCCAACCATGACAGTTTGGTAATTACTTTATGTATAGCTAACTGTTTTGTGCGCAGGATACTCATCGATGGAGGAAGCTCTGTGAACATTATCCAGATGGAAGCCTTGAAGGAAATGGATATCCCAGAAACAGAGATTATTCCGAAATCCTCAGTTCTTGTCGGATTCAGTGGCAAAACCAAGAACACCTTGGGAGAAATCAAACTTCCAATATATATTGAGGGAACTAACTCCCTACAAAAGTTTTGCGTTATTGACTCTTTATCTTGTTGTAATGTGATTTTAGGCATGCCCTGGATCCACAGCATGAAGGCAGTACCCTCGACCTACCATCAGTGTGTGAAAATCCCAAGTCCCTAGGGAGTCATCAAAATTGAAAGTGATCAGCAAGATGCCAAGGAATGTTATGCTTCATCAATGAAGTGGACTACAAAGCCTAATCAAGCATAGCAATTACAGCAACAACCAGGGAAGGTCCTGCAAGCAAAAGAGCAGGATGTAAAGGAAGTATCTTTGGATCCTCAGGATACTGAAGTCAAAATATTGTTAGGAACAAGTATTCCTGGGGATATTGAGATGTAATTGATATCCTTTCTAAAGAAAAGAGCTTCTACCTTCGCCTGGAAACATGAAGATATGACAGGTATATCTAAATCTATAATCACTCATAAACTTGGTACATCAAAAGCGACGGAAGTTTTCTTCTGAGAGAAACGCTATCATACAAGAAGAGGTGCAGAAGCTGCTCAAAACCAAGATGATAAAAGAAGTCCAATATCCTAGATGGTTGGCCAATCTAGTTGTTGTCCAGAAGAAAAATGGAAAATGGAGAGTGTGTGTAGACTTCACAGACCTGAATAAGGCCTGTCCAAAAGACCCATTCCCACTCCTGCACATTGACTCAATGGTGGATGCAACTGCTGGCCACGTGCTGCTAACATTCATGGACGCATCCTCAAGATTTCAACAGATTCAAATGGAGCCTTCAGATTAAGAAGACACAGCCTTCATGACTCCCACAGGTATATACTTTTATACTGAAATGCCTTTTGGACTTAAAAATGCAGGTGCAACATACCAAAGGCTCGTCAACATGATGTTCAAAGACCAACTAGGGGACACGATGGAAGTCTACATAGATGACATGGTGGTAAAGTCGAAGAAGGCTGAGGATCATCTCAAAGACTTGGCAACAACATTTGATATCCTGGATGAATACAACATGAAATTGAATCCAGCCAAGTGTCACTTTGGGGTCAAAGCAGGAAAATTCCTGGGATACATGGTCACCAAAAGAGGAATAGAAGCAAGCCCAGAGCAGATCAAGGCTATCCTGGATATCAAATCACCAAAAAATGTCAAAGATGTCCAAAGATTAATCAGAAGAATAGCTTCTCTCAATAGATTCATCTCAAGATCTTCAGAGAAGTGTAAAGACTTCTATGATATCCTAAGGAAGAATCAAAAGTTCGAATAGGGAGAGAAGCAAGAAAGGGCATTGGTATCCCTGAATGAATACTTATCCTCAGCGCCACTCCTGATGAAGCCGGTTGATGGTGAGCCATTATCCCTGTACCTAGCCGTTTCCGGGAGTGCAATCAGTGCTGTCTTGGTCAAAGATCATAAAGGTCAACAAAATCCGATATACTATGTAAGTAAAAGTCTACTAGATGCTGAATCCAGGTATTCTTATCTTGAAAAATTAATTTTAGCGCTTGTAATGGCTTCTACTAAACTTAGACATTACTTTGAAACTCATGCTATACACGTAAAGACTAACTATCCTATCAAGGCTGTTTTGAGAAAACCAGAGATGTCAGGTAGGATGGCAAAGTGGGCTGTGAAACTTTGTGCATATGATATCTTGTATGAGCCAAGGACAGCCATCAAGTCTCAAGCACTTGCCAACTTTGTGGCTGATTTTAGCCAGGATATAATTGAAGAAGTCGAAAAAGAAGTTCAGCAATTGGAGGTCAAGGAAAGTTGGACCCTACATACTGACGGTGCCTCCAACATAAGAGGAACATGTCTAGGTATCCTGCTAACATCGCCACAGGGGGACATTATACCTCTATCTATATCTTGTGAATTTCAGGCTACTAATAATAAGGCTGAATATGAGGCCTTAATAGCTGGTTTGCAATTAGCTAAGGATATGAAGGTCAGGTATCTTCAAGTTTACGTTGATTCTTTGTTATTAGCTAACCATTTCAATGGCTCTTATGCAACGAATGCAGAAAACTTAGCGAAATATTTAGAAATAGTTAAGCAATTAGCTATGTATTTCGAGACATTTGACACAGTGCAGGTACCAAGAGAAGAGAACACTGAAGCAGATGCCTTAGCAAACTTGGCATCAGCTCTCAAGATACCAGGAGATGTCAAGATACCTATCGTGCATATCTTGACTCCAACAACAAAGGAGAACCTCGAAATCTTAGAAACTTCAAATTTTAAGGATAATCCAGCATCTTGGACCAATCCCATAATACGGTCTTCAGGATAACGAGATCCCAAAAGGAGAAATCCCAGAGCATTTCAAATGAAGGTAACCCAGTATATTATCCTAAATAATTTATTATATAGAAAATCTCTTGCAGGTCCATACTTGAGATGCTTGGAATATCAAGAAGCACAAGAAGTTCTCAAAGACATACATGAAGGCGATTGTGGAAACCACACTGGGGGCAGAGCCTTAGCATCCAAGATACTAAGGACAAGCTACTTCTGGCCAACAATGAAGAGAGATGCAATGGACTTCTCCAAGAAATGTGATGCTTGCCAAAGACATAGCAAAATATTGCATCAACCTGCTGAACCATTATATCCTATCATATCCCCATGGCTATTTATGAAATGGGGAATGGATATTGTGGGAAAGCTACCCAAAGCTCCTAGTGGAAAGGTCTTTATGCTGGCCATGACTGATTATTTCTCCAAGTGGATCGAAGCAGAGGCATTTGTCCAAATTAAAGAAAAGGACGTGATCTCATTCATCAAACGCAACATCCTGACAAGGTTTGGTATTCCAGCTGAGATCGTTTGCGACAATGGATCATAATTTATCGGAAGAAGAACAACCAACTTTTGTGAAAGTTGGGGAATCAAGATGGTGACCTCAACCCTAGTACATCCTCAGGCTAATGGTCAAGCAGAATCCAGTAACAAGATCATCATCAACAACCTGAAGAAGAAATTTGGGTCCAAGAAGGGAAGATGGGCTGAAGAACTACCATTTGTTCTTTGGGTCGATAGAACCACTTCAAAAAATGCAACGGGACAAACATATTTCTCCTTGGTATTTGGGGCCGAAGCTGTTATCCCAACAGAGATGGTGATCCCCACAGCAAGAACCAACATCCAGGATACTGAGTCCAACAACAAAAATCTTACCGAAGATCTGGATACCATTGATGAACTCATAGACCTCGCCAGAATCACAATGGTTGCATACCAACAAAAAATAGCCAAGTCCTACAACAAGAATTTGAAGATTTCAAGTAGGAGACATGGTGTTGAGAAAAGCATTTCAGAATACCACTAACCCAGCAGATGGAAGGCTAGCTCCAAAATGGGAAGGTCCTTACCTGATTGACTCGAAGGCAGGAAAAGGGGCCTACAGGTTAGTCACTTTGGAAGGCAGGAAAAGGGGCCTATCGATAAAGTCGTATACTCGCTTAACGAACGTTGAGGTTCTTCACAATAGAACTACATACTTGGTTAAGTCTATTTTGATTTTATTGAGTTATCTCAAACCATTTATTATTTTGGGAAGTTAACTTTAAGCTTGGTCAATTATCAAGTCTCGAACCGACAAACCCGAACACTCGTTTAAACCTCGTTTTGGTATTCTTATAACCAAGAGTTTTGCAATATTGCATTTTAACCCATATTATTACTTAACATAGGTTGAGTAAAAAAATGATTAATGAATAGAATACCGAGACTCGGTTTCGAGTAAACTTATTTTACAAAATCGCTTCTTTAATTTCTCAAATATTTACATTTTAAACCCTAAACTTTATTTATTTACTTTATTTGTCATGTATTTTATTTTAAACCCTTCCAAGACTACCTACTAAGATAAGACCCGTTTAATACAGGTCTTGCTCGTTAAACCGATCTCTCCGATTATTCACAACACTATCTTTCAAGTTACTTGTTAATGTGAGTACTTTTTCATCCCCCGTTTTCCATATTTCATTTTGGGGGTGGCATTGCATACTTATTCAAATTCAAATGATTATACTTGAGTCTTAAACCACAACACTTATTGTATATGGTTACTTAAATAAATGCTCGATTTGGTGTTATATGCTTTACATGATTATGTGCAAATTCTTGAATGCTAAGACAGGTAGCCTCTTGAATGCTAAGGCGGGTAGCCTCATCAAAGTATGATCATACGTTAATTCCGAGTATATATGGTATCCCCATATAGAAAGGTGTCGTCATGGTATTCTTATTGACGATTTCATTATTGTCGTCAACGTATTCTTATTGACGGTTCGTAAATGTATTCTTACTGACGGTTTTATTATCTAAATTGTTGCTATTATTTATTGTTTTCATATACTAGTTGTGGATTTCATACTATATACCTATTGTCCAAAACTATGAAAATTGCTCACCAACCTTTGTGTTGACAAACTCTATTTTATGCAATGTTACAGGTTTGATGTTAGCTTGATTGGATTACTTGAAGAAACTTATCATCTTGGCTTTAGGATATTAGAAAATGAAAGAACAAGTTATTTGTTTATCTATCTATCTATTTGGTGTTTTGTATGAACAATTTTTGTGTTATTTATAATGATATGGATTTAAATGAGTTGTTTAAATATTGTCACTTTATAGTATCGTTGTGCAATGAACAATCATGTCGCGCCTTGACGTTTCCGCCTTCATTGGTCGGGGTGTGACAACTCATGGTCCCGAACAACTCCATTGATTTGATAATTCGTTAATTAGTTGGGTCAGTTAAATGCCATGTACACGCTCATGGGCTGAACAACTCAATTGTATATTACACGTTATTTGAATTGGGCCAATAAATTGCCATGGAACGCTCATGGGAGGCCAATTCACAAACTTTATGTTGCTTGTTTAGTTGGGCCATTCAAATTGCCATGGAAAGCTCATGGGAGGTCAACTAGTTTGATATGCTTGATTATTTTATTCTTGGAAAATCTTATTAACATTGTTCAATTTCTTACATGCTTCAAACACATACATATTATTTTCAATCTCGACTCGTCCTCGAGTCTTCACTAGAACTAATTCATATACATACATACACATATATATACGCATCCCCATTATTTCATGTCAACTCATTCCTACAACTCACCTGTCATCTTACACATTTTCATTGTTGATTTTCGTAGAATGTCTTCGCACGCTTATCGTCGTAATCATTGTCGTTCGTCGACCCCTCATGATCGTCGTCTGGCTGCTAGAATCACTAAGGAGTTCACTACTGCTTTACCCGAGATTGTGGCTCAACTGCAAAATATCCACTCCAATGAATCTGTTACTTCAACTACACCAAATCATTACCACTACAAAAACTTCACAAGTGCTAAACCTCCTTCTTATCTTGGAGAGGAGAATGCTACTAAGCTCCTCCGTTGGTTTGAACAAATGGAGAACAAGTTTATCCACTGCGAATGTCCGGAAGATAAGCGTACTAGGTTCGCATCGAGCGTCTTTGAAGAACGAGCTCTCACTTGGTGAAACTCTTATGAAGCCCTACATGGTATTGAAGAAGTTTTGGCTATGTCTTGGGAGGAACTTAAGGACGCAATGAAGAGAGAGTTTTATGCTAAGCATGAACTGCAAAAGCTCGAGACGGAGTTTTTGGTGGTGACAATTCAACTTACTCAAACCGTTTTAAGGAACTTAGCCTGATAGTACCTCATCTTGTAACTCCTTTGGCTCGTGGTATTCGAAAGTACATTCGTGGATTGTCGACGATTTTCCGTGATGCTGTGGTTAGTCGAAACCCCCTTTAGATCGAGGAAGCTATTACTCTTGCTGCTTCACTGTCTGATGACCATGTTAGAGATGGAACTCTGCCTAGTAAGGATGCTAAACCTACCCTTTACAAATCTAAAGCTAATTCCTCAACCGATGCTAAGGCCGAACCCAAACCCAAACCCACTGGTAACTCTTCTCACCATAAACGTAAGGCCAACCACCGCAACTATGCTGTTAACAAAACCAACCCACAACCCTCCAATCAAGATGCCCTGCTTGCAACTATCATCACCCGCCTCAATCTCCATGTCGATTGTGCACCAATTGCAACCGTTATGGTCACCTTATTAACACTTGTCGTGCATTGTCCGATACTCAAACTACCCCACCTGCTCAACCCGGTGTTCCTAAAACCCATACTTGCTACAATTGTGGAGATCCTAGTCATCTTCACAATGCATGCCCTCGACTTATCCATGCACATCAAGCTCAAGCCATGCCTGCCCCCTACTACATCCCTAATGCATCTCAAGTCCCGACCCATCAACCATATCCACTGCAAGCTCCTATCACCAACATGACTCACCCTTATCCAACTCCATATCCGCAAGCTCAAGTTTACCCAACTCACTTCAACCCAGCCCCACTGATGGAAGCTGTTCAGGTTCAACCTATCCAAGCTATCCCAAATCCATCTACCGCTGCTTCTCAAGTCATCATGGATCCAAGTACCTCAAGTGCTCCAAGTCAAGGGAATCAAGCCAACCGTAACTGACGATCTTGGAAGACCATGAAGTTTTTATTGCTTTATTTATTTCCATTTTAAGACTATATTATCTTATCTGTTTTCGCATCGTATCGATTCTTTGGTTATTTTGTTACGCTTGGTGTTTTTAAGTTGAACTATGTTGCACGTTTCATCTTATGAATGACGTTTCCTTTTATACTTTGTTAGGTTTTGTGCTTTTACCTTATTATCTTATTTCTATTTATCATGATAGCGTCTATCTCAAGAAATCCATTTTCTCTCGATCTTCCAAATCTTACTCTTAATAATCAAAAGATATAACAAGGATTACATAGCTTTATTAATTAAACTCGAACCTTTATTACCTTTTGAATTTTAAATTATCAAAATGTTTGTTTCTTTCAAAATGATGATTTTAAATGTTTTATAACCCACATGATGAAACGAGTTATGTGGACTATCCGACGATAAACGTAATTATGGTCTGGAACATAATTATTCAAGTCCTCGCATGGAAATCATAATACGTAAAATTGTGTGTCATGATTTAGAACCTAAGGTAGCTAGGGTAACGGTACGAATGATGAAATGATAAGGACATGGTGGATACGCCGCTGGTACATCTTATATATAAGTGCCCTTATCGGATTATCATTTGAAGCGTTGCTTCGTTTATTATAAGTTCTATGTTATGAAATTTTCGTTAAAAGCGTAATTGTTTTCAAAACGATGATGTTGTGGTTTTCCTTAATTTCGGGATGAAATCCCTAAAGTAGGGGAGACTGTACCAACTCGGTTTTTCCACATACAATTTATATCTATAACCCGACTCGTCTTAGGATTGGGAAATTTTACCAATGAAAGTATCACGTTTATCGAGAAATATTTATACGATTCATATTTGTGTATTATATTTATTTAAGATATATTTAACTATGGAAAATATACATTTCTAACCCTAAACTTATGTTTTAACCTCTATTGTATCCACAACAATTCTCCAGGGACTAAAAATATAATTTTACATATAACCTTTCTGATCCATTTACCCAACCCGTTAACTCATATTCGTAATCCAAACCTGCGACCCGTTTAGATTACTTGAGCCACAATCTTCGATCTAAAATAAGAATTGAATAATGTTTTTGATTGTTTTTACCATCTTCGGCCTAACCTTCATAATTAATTAGGAAATGAGATCAACTATAATACGTATTGATTCGTTTGTTAAACTGTCCTAACTTAGGATTTGATTATATAATCTAGGGTTCATAATAATTCAATTCATTGTGTCTGAAGCTTCTATATAAACCAACGATCAAAACCCCTAATCTGAATTGCTTTGAGTTTGGCCGTAATCCCCTGTTCGGGTTATGTTCTTGCCGTCGTGACGGGAGTAGTAGTTCTCCCTGAATTCATCATCAATAAAGGTAATTAGTATATACAATAAGTTCGTATAACATCATTAAACATAAGCCCTAATGTTAATTACACGAAACTGGACGGATTTATTGATTTGAAAATCTAGGGTTCCTAATCAATTTGGGATATTACCAGTTCTGTATATAATAAACTGTTTTCAAACCTTAACTAACCGACACACCAGCGCCAGGTGGCTGGTGTGTGTGTCTTCCACTCCTTTGAGTCGGCTGACTACGCGGGTTCGAGTTCCGGCTTGACTGTTTTGATGTTTTTTATTTTTTTTAAGTGGTTTTAATTATTTATAATATATTATAATTAATACTACATATTAAATAAACATTATTTATTTAACACCGACATCATATGGCTAAACGTTTCTTGTTAATTGATCTCGTTACGAGTTTTTATGTATATATATGTGTGTGTGTGTGTGTGTGTGTGTGTATGTATGTATTTTACTAATAATAAACCAACAATTATTTTATTAAACTTAATACCAATATCGATGATCCTCGTCATAAAATATCTTTACAAATTTTTCATATTTATTATAATTATATATATATATATATGTATGTATGTATGTATTATTTGTTTTAAACAAAATCGTTATAAACGTATTTAAAGTATTCAAAGTGTAATTATATTTTTACCGTTGGTTTCGTTAAGGATTCTAGAATATTAATTTTATGACAATTACATATTTAAACGTGTATTATTATAGTATAACCAGATTTATTTAAACTAATTATTCGTAGATTCGATTATATAATAAACAATGATCCTTATAATTAAGTAATAACTAATAATAATGTTTTTATAATAACAATAATTCGTAGTGATCAATTGTTCAATCCATAACGTGCTAATCATAATTGTAACTCAATCCACATCGAAACCCTAAATTCGTTATACGTATTATATTATTTATAATTCACTCATAATATTATTTAATTAGGATTCTTGTCGATAATTCTCGAAGAGTGTGCTTACTACTTTCTTGTCGTAATCATTCCCGTTTTGCTTAATCAATCAGGTGAGTTTAATCATTCCCCTTTTATCCAATGTTTTCAAACGTTTTGGGGACATATGCGTACTTATTCAAATTTCTATCATATATATATCTCAAACAATCGCAAACATAATCATTGTGTGTTATATCAATTAAATGTTAATTGCTAATTGCTACTTGTTTAAGCGTGTTTATATTCTATCAAGTCTTGGATTCTCATTAGTATGATCATACGACAGTCTTAGTAACCGGAGCCCGATTCGCTTGGCAAAGGTAAACCGACAATCTCAGTCATTGTAATCAATTCCCGATTTGCTTGGCAACGATTCATTGGCACAATATCAAGTCTTTGGTTATATACATGCTTTGTTATGCTTTGGTTAATTACTATCACATGATTGGTTTGCGCATTTATCATTTATCAATATCTATCATATATATATTATTAATTCTTGTGTCAAAATTGGTGATCATTTCACTCAACATGTGTTGTTGACAAACTCCATTTTCTACGCATATGCAGGTTGCTTAGATTGAAGTATGGATATTTAGTCAAGACCATAGGTTATAATGAAGACGATCGTTAAATCATGTTTATAATTATTTATTTGAATTTTTTTGTAATGTTTGTAAACGTGTGTGAATATATGAATTATAATAATTAACTAGATATTGTCATTTATAGTTATGATAGTATCTTCGAGCTGTGAGCAATCGGATCACGCCCCGGCATTTCCGCCTTAGGTTGGGGTGTGACACCTCGATTAGGGTCTAAGCGATAATAATAAATATAACTTAAGCAGGATCCCTACCTTACACGGTACTTGGAGTTTACAGCTTAAGATTGATAGATCAGAACTCCTACTTTATATCACGTGTTTGGACTTAAACCGTCGGAACACCGGGGCATCAGAATTTGGGCATGAATCCCAAGACTAACTAGGTGTGTTTGGGAGGTTGTTGTGAAATGCCTGACTCCCATTTATATAGGCAAGTTTTGGGTTTCATCACGTAGCGCGATGACTCAGCTTATAGGGGTGTTGCCACGTGGTGACACATGGCATGCCACGCCGTGCCACGTGTTGACACGTGGTTCAACACGTGTTGACTCGGTTACTTAACTTAGTCATCGCGTATCATGATGACTTAATGGGTAAGGCTATCGCTTAGCTTGACACCACCAAAATATTGGGTTTTTTGAAACTTCGTTGCGTATTGCGATGGGCTTTACTTCTGGCCCATCGCATAGAGCGATGGGCACAAAAATCATATTTTCATTTTCAGTCCTTGATCTTTTATAACTTAGAAAAATTGGCCCGAAAGGTTTGGTGTAACATTCGTTACTTTTCAAAACCCGAAAACCCGACCCAGTTTAAATTTTGGTTTTTGTTTATATATATATATATATATATATATATATATATATATATATATATATATTTATGTGACATCCGTTAATTGTTATTTGAATTTGTACTCGTATTCGTTAAACCGACTCATTTCGTCATTTTAATATATTCTAGTTCGTGTTCATCATTTATAAAATATTCCCCAGTAATTAGGTTTGTCATTCGTTCGTTTTTTATTTGTTTTATGCAATTCACGAAATTTCGGGATTTAAAGTGTTATTAAAGTTAAACTATTTACAAACTTTTCGGGAATAATATGAAAATTATCCAAGTATCTAAACATTTATTCCATCTTTTATCACGTTTCAAAGTCAGGATCCAATTCTTAAATTTCATTTTAATTTTCTAGACTTGAAACATTTCAAAGGTTAAAGTCCAAGTTGTAATTTATATTTTTAAGTTGGATCTCAAAGAAACTAGAAAGATCAAGGGCAAAAGTGCCAATATATTTAAATTATAGTATCAATTTAATATAACCCAACCCAGCCACCCGCCCCCCTCGTTTTTCCGATGAGACGGATTCCGGCAAGGCAGCAACAATTCCGGCGACATGAAGAAGAAACCAACGAACCAATTAACCCCCCTAATCGTATAAATTAACTCAATTAGTTCGTGTAACGGCTATACACACACACACACACACACATCTCAAGTTCGTTTCATGTATTTATTTGACATCAGTTAATTGTTATTTGAATTTGTACTCGTATTCGTTAAACCGACTCATTTCGTCATTTTAATATATTCTAGTTCGTGTTCATCATTTATATAATATTCCCGAATAATTAGGTTTGTCGTTCGTTCATTTTTTATTTGTTTTATGCAATTCACGAAACTCCAAGATTTAAAGTGTTATTAAAGTTAAACTATTTACAAACTTTTCAGGAATATATGAAAATTATCCAAGTATTTAAACATTTATTCCATATTTTATCACATTTCAAAGTCAGGATCCAATTCGTAAATTTCATTTTAAATTTCTAGACTTAAAACATTTCAAAGGTTGAAGTCCAAGTTGTAATTTATATTTTTAAGTTGGATCTAAACGAAACTAGAAAGATCAAGGGCCAAAGTGCAAATATATTTAAATTATAGTATAAATTTATTATAACCCAACCCAACCCAACCCAGCCACCCCCCCCCCCTCGTTTTTCCGATGAGACGGATTCCGGCAAGGCAGCAACAATTCCGGCGACGTGAAGAAGAAACCGACGACCCAATTAACCCCCCTAATCGTGTAAATTAACTCAATTAGTTCGTGTAACGGCTATAGTCAATAACAAGAACCCGTAATAATTGTCCAAAAACGTATATCATCAATCAAACCTCGCTTATTTACCTCGGTAACCGCCAGAATCATAAAAAAATCCAATTAACGATCAATAAACGCAATACGTTCTATTAGGCCTATAAAAAAGCTTCTAACACTTCAACTAAACTTGTTCTTATCATCAAAATAACAAAACACTCTCAATAACTCGTATTAATCCTTCAAAGTTCGTTTTTCCAGCGACCATGGTTCACGGTCATTCGTTAACAATTACAGGTAATGCTTATATGTTTTTTTGATAGTTCTTAGCTACAATTCAAAACCCGTAACTTGATTGAATCAAACATGAAGTGAATTAACCAGATTGAAATCTAGGGTTTGGGGGGTGCAAATGATGAACTTGAATAACAAGTTATATTTTTTCTATATCTGTTTTTAACCAAACAAACAAGATAGTCCAATGGTCATGTCATCTTTGTGTAAGCAAGAGGACCCGGGTTTGAACCCGGGTGATGTCATTTTATTCGATATTTTTTTTCAAACATTATTCTTTTTACATTAAATCAAAATAAATTAATAAAAATCATTAAAAAATATTAAAAATCTAACAAAATCTTTTTAAGTTAAATAAATTTATTATAAATTAATTTTACCATTTTCATCCAAAAACTCAACTTTTTCATAATTCGTAACGTTTCGTAGAACATGTTATTAATTGTTTCCGTTTCGTTAACTTTATTTTTTTTTGTTTAAATAATAGTTTTCAAGATAAAATCCCGTCAAAAATTCGTACTTCGTAAATATAATTAAATTCTCATATTGATAATAAATCATTATTTGAAATAACATTTAAATAAATACGAGCATAAGTCCCCGTCGTTAGGTCAATAGCAATTCGGTTCGATCTGGTACCTTTTTTTACGATACAAAAAAGTTTAATAGCAACCCCAAACAACCTTTTAGCTAGACATTAAAATTCTCAATCCCAAATTCATCCTTCGCAAGCAGAGTTAAATCTCATATGAGATTCAATTAAAAAGTACAAAGTCTGACTTTAAAAGTCAAACTTGCTAATAATAAGTTAGTACCAATGCCCATAGCAATCAGGTTTGACTTTCTAAAGTCAATATTATTTATAAAACAAGCTGGTTTGGATTGGCTCAGTTTGGGCTCAAACAAAATAATATGCGAAAAACCGTTCGGTTTGGTTCTGGTTTTTGGTTTTGTTCAGTTTTTGGTTCCGGTTTTTTTCCCAGTTTAATGATTTTTTGTTACAGTTCGGTTTTAGGTTGTCCGGTTTTTGGTTTTGGTAATTCGGTTTCAGTTTTTTCATTTTGATTTCATTTTTTTTCTGTTTCGTTTCAGTTTTTGTTCAGTTCGGTTCGTACAGACAAAAGAGATGAATCATAGATTGTCATAATAATAATGTATTACCAAATCCCCAGAACCATCAGGTTTTACTTTCGAAAGTCAATTATATTATCATCATATATTATTTACATAGCAATCTGGTTTGGCTAAAGTTTGGCCCCAAACTGAAATAATAAGCGAAATATCTGTTTGACTTTATCGACAGCAACGAGAGTATAATTAATTAACACATATACAAAGCACAACTGGTAATAAAGAAATACCCGTATTTAATGATAATCCCATATGCGGTGGACTTAGACTTTGGTAAATCCCTTTACAAAACTCAACGCCGTCGTCAAGCATAACAACTTCACGACTGTAATTTAAAGAGACGGTTAGATTTGATGTCAAAGCCACAACAAAAACTAATGATTTGTAAGATTTAAATAATAAAACTCGTATCCGCAATCTATGTTGGGCACGATCTGTTTTGACCCGAACCTATTCTTGGTCATAACTTGTGACCCGAACCAAAGTAAGACTGTTTTCTAATTGACCCGTTATGAATTGAACCCGTTTTGACTCATTACAGGCCCCGAATCAACCCGCCCGTTGTAATATGACTAATATTTGTGATGTTTTGAGCCAAAATCAACTACTTTTTAGTAAAAAATAAAGAAATTCTCAAGTTTGACATCTCATGAAAAAATGGGGAAAAAATAAAATACAACTGACAACATTGTAAACAATTTGTAACAAAGGTATAAAAAGCAATCTAAATGAGTGTGCATAAGTTCCAGAGTTTTTGGTTGACATCAACTGATCGAATTAGCTTCTTATGCTAGTAAAATAATTGTCACAAAAATAAGTTAATTATCCGTACAAGAGATGTTAGTATAAGCAACAGAAGCAAAAAGAGATCCAACCTTTTTACCGGATATCAATGTAGTTGAAATGATTTTGATACAAGCGAATATAATAAAACTTGTGTATTACACGAGTTGAATACATAAAAAATGTTATAATAGTTACACGACCAAATCCGTCGGTAACATATAAAATGCTTGTGTGTGTATAATAAAACTGAAAAATAAGCATAAAATAAAACTGATCAAGGTGATAATTAGATAATAGCACATTAACTCACTGAAAGAAACTCCATTATCTCAGTAATGCACACAAATTAGTCTTGAACAAAAACTTAAACGTTAAAAATCGTCTAATAAATCCTACTAACAAAAAAGAGTTACATGCTTACTCGGATTTAATGGATATCTGAATAATGTGATTTCTAACCTTTTCATATCCGGATCCGAACCGAAGATCCGCATAAGCTATTTGGATTCGGTTAGCATAGATTTTGGTTATCTTGAACACCACCGTTTCTTTTGGAATACAAATGCAAAATTACATCTATGGTTTGAAATTTGGAAATAACTAATTATTATTTTTATTGCTGTTACATATGAAATTAAAGCAGTTACATAAGCATAGATTTGAGTACCTGGGGAGAAACCTAAACAAGTTGAAGAAGTTTGCCCTCGGAGGCCTTGCTTCCCGCCACACCAATTCCATTAACCAAACAGTCCTTAGTTGAACTTTCAGCTTCAAAAATATACATATAACAATAATAATAATAATAATAATACTTGTATTTAATTCACTAACTGTTAAAAGGAAATTCGAAAAGAGAGAGTGTATACAGAGTGAACAAATGGAAGAGTTGGATTGGTTCTTGAACTGAAGCAATAATAAGGATCTGCGAAGACGAAATGTTGGTGCGATTGAACGCCGGAGGTGAATTGGTGTCTTCATGAAATCTAGGGTTTTAAGACACCCCGTTGTCACCATTGTTGATACTTGAAAAAGCTCATCTTTTCACCATTCATTAAAGAGTAGTAAATTGCTTATCTATTAATGGATTCAACTAAATAAACCAAACTCAAGCAACAAATGGATTCAACAACGTTAAACAAACATAGGATTCAACAAAATTACCTACAGATTTCGGTTAGATTCTCGCTGCCAGTAACTGAATAAATTGAAGGAGTGCTATCAATATGAGGGCTTAAACTCAGGTTTAATAGAAATGGATTGGGGGATAATGGGATATATAATGTCGAACAAGGAATTCAATCAATCATCAGTTTTGTATGTCTTCAATAATAGGGTAAATGAATCATTGGTTTGTTCAATGATTCGTTTGTGAGATCGTAATTATCATCGAAGCAATAAATATAATGGCGTCTCCTTTCAAAGTGCCCCGTTACCATTCTCTCCTCGTTTTATAGTTAAAAAGATAATATAGATATAGATAAACGTTAATATTATAATTTTTTTTTTGTTAACCTTATAATTCGATTTCGTTAAACTTTATAATTCGTTAACACAATAATCTTTTAAGTTAAAACTATCGTTAAAATCCGTAATTCGCAATTGTAACATCTATGTATTTTTCTTGCTAAAAAACGTTAGTCTTGTACTCGTATATAATTATGTTCTTGTATTTATTTCATTGTCTACATTTATTAGTGTTGAATTATATGCTATATATTGAATAACATTATCTTTGTATGCATGAGCATATGATCCTATGTTCATTTAATCATAATCATGCTTAATCGTTAATATATCACGTTGAACCGGAATGCCTAGATTAATATTTTATAACATATAACAAAATATTTTGTTTTTATCCTAAGTATTTAAATTAATCATGAGGTTTAAGAAGAAAACATTTTAGAGCCTCCTATCTTAACCTTCTTCCTCAAGTTTTACATTATCTAAATCATTTAATTTTGATATATATATATGGGAAGTATAGAATGAAAATCCATTTGAGTTGTAAAAACCCGTAAAACCACATATAACATCATTTTTTTTTGCACATGTAATTAGGGGTGTTCAAAACCGGATATCCAGTACTTTCGGATATCCGAAATTTCGGATATCTGATCAGATAGTGAATCGGATATCCGAAAATATGAAGAAAAAAAAAAAACTATTTTAAAATTAAACTTACAACATCTCTATATCCAAGTTTTCCAATCCAACAATCTTAAAGACAAATGGTTCAAAATACAAGCAAATAACACAATTCATTGTTCAAAATAAACACAACCCATTCTTTCAAAATAAACAAGCTCTTGAACAAACATCTTGAGATTTAAAAGCCATCTTCTAAATCATCATTCCATAGATCCATGCCAAGTGACGAGGAATGGATTGGAGTGGTGGTGGCGGACCGGCGGTGGACAGAGAACAGAGGGCTTGTGTGACAAGCAACAATGGCTGGGCTGAAGTGGTGGCGAGCGGTGACTAACGAGTGACCGGAGGACAGAGGTGGTGACCGGAGGAAGGAGGTGGTCGGAGGCCACTGACCGGAGGAGGTATGGAGTAGAGATGAGAGAGATGTGAGTATGGAGTAGAGTAGCGGCTGTTTATGTTTAGGAGGAAACTAGGGTTTAATGTTACATGAGATCAAATATTGGTTTATGTATAAAAAATAAAAAATTATTAAACTTAATATTATCCAAACTATCCGAAAAATGCTATCCGAATCTGAATTTTCGGATATCCGAAATTTCGGATAGTTCGGATACGGATTATCGGATAATTCGGATGTGGATTCGGATACTTTTGAACACCTCTACATGTAATATATGTTGTTACATTTGATACAAAACATCGAAAAAAAAATTGTTTTGCTATATTTTAACACTAGGATATAGCCCGTGTAATACACAGGTGGTTAAAAAATACAATGAAAAAGTTAAATTTAATAATATATGTAATAACATACCTTGCCGTCACAAAACATATTAAAATATATTTATGTCTAAAAATATGTTTAATATAACATATTTTTATCTTATGAATCCATAATAACATACCTTATAGAATAATGATTTTGTTTTAATAATATAAATAAGTAGATTAAAATTAAATAGCTTATTAGGTGTAAGTTATAATTTTGAAAATTGTTGATGTGGAATCTTATATGGATAGGTTAATTAAAGGCCATATACAAACCATGTTGCTTTAATATAATAGTTAGATTTTCTTACTAATTTTTATATATGTTTTCAGTAGAGAGAAAAAGTTATATTTATGTTTACATTTTTTATTAACTTTAATTGTGTATCACAAGATTCAAACTTTAATTAAAAACATGTGGTTGAGAATGAGTTTCTAGAGTTTTCACAACTCAAGTGGGTTTCTATTTTAACCTAACCATATAAATATACTAGTCGAAACCCGCGCGATGCTGCGACAACGACAATTAGCAACGCAGTACTCGTTTTTGTTAGTTTATCAACTCTCTCTCGTAACAAGTAACATTGCATTCAAGAACATAAAAAAAAGAGATAGTTAAAAGGAAACTGTGTTCTTGATAACCAATTATCAACTCGTAGTTGGATGTTAGGGACATGTATTACATCTGTCCAATTCTAATTCCCACTCCTTTAATGTTAAAAGTAAAGTTAAGTTAAACCAAGTATCATCATCATCATCGTACTCAGTAAATCCCACCGATAGCAAAGCTATGGTAGGGTCTGAGGAGGGTAAGATGTAGACAACCTTACCTCTACCCCAAAGGAATAAAGAGGCTGCTTCCAGTGAGACCCCCGACTCAAAGTTAAACCAAGCATCTTAAATATAAATTATTAAGAAGACTTGACCTACACTCAGCATTCTTTCAACTTCTATTAAAGTCACCTCATACACCCAGCAAAGTTAAACCCCAGAACCAAAACGTAGCCGCTGCTTTGGAGCATTGAAAATCAACATTTACCCAGTACCCGCTCCAGTTGATGGCATCTGTCCATTTTTAGCAGGAATGTTATGCCACATCCATACACTCATCTACACCTAAAAACATCCAGACAAAAGTGTTAAAGAACAGTTTAAAAATGTACATCAAAGCAAAACTTTATATATAAATCTGCCAAATGGATCATATTTACTTGCAAAAATCCAGCAAATAAACAAAAAGTAAAATTATAATAACCTATAACGATTTAAAGTCAAGAATTTATATAATATTATTCAGGAGAAAAAAAAGATTGTTCAGCATAATTATTTTTAATAAGTTTAAAATTTTGAAACAATATTTAAGTTCCACCCAACCCACGACCAAAATTTTGTATTTTGACCCGAGCCCTTTGCCCTTTGCGTCGTGCTAAGCATTCATATTTTGTTTGTGCGCGCATGAATATGTGGATCATATTGAAAGTGTGAACTAGGGACGAGCTCGGGATGGTATCTGTACCGATCCCGAGAATACCGATCACAAAAGGTTGAAATATTTGATATCGGTATGGTACCGAAATTTTCGGTTCGACACCGTACTGGTACCGAAAACTCAAAACTTGGTACCAAATTCGGTACCGGTACCAAAAACGCTCATCCCTAGGATGAATAGGTGGTTAAACAACTACCAATGTCTTACAAAATATAAATATGATTTTGACTACGGGTGAAATAAATCAAATTAATTATACATCAACTTCAAAAGTATTGTTGGTGTAAGGAACTCCAACCACACAAATTTATAGATGGCAAAAACATCAAGTAATAGGTTCATTTAGCCGGCAGCAATTTGCAGTTCTATACTTCTATTTAATTTGCAGTACTAAGGCGTACAAATTTATAGGAATTTAATCACAATTGAACACTAATGCAACCCTACAGAATCTTTTCAAACTGAGGAGGCATCTTTATTTATTAAGTACTTAACTAAAATCAACATGCATCCAAGATGAACCTATCAATAATAAGAAAGCAACTACCAAGAATGATATGCAGGTGCTGAAACGCATTCATTCTTAGTAGCTATTATAAGACAAGTTAAATAGCACATGGCACATACAATACCTACAGAAAATAAGGCCTTGGCCTGCATAATTATGGAACAAAAGATACTATAATCATGGAACAAATGGTACTAACCTTTAAGAAACATAACCGGATTTTTAGGGCTTCTATAGCTGTGGTCACCGGAAAGTCGACAACAAATCCTAGCAGCCAACAATAATCGCTATAAAAACAAATATCAACTTGCAACACCAACATAAAAAAAACTTGAGCCTAAATGGCCCAAAAGTTAAACATTAAAAACATAACACTACAAACCTAATGACTTATTTTATACCTTTGTTTTACCTTTTTATAAAGATGCCTTTTTTTTACCAAATTACCCTTTATACAATAAAACAATGTATTCAAATGACAATTTAACAACATTAGTTTTTCATAAAGACTCTCAACTAAATAAACAGCTTCACATACAAATACAATTCTGGAAATAAAAGATAAAAAACAAACAAATAGCACCTTTGGTGATGCTGATTCGAGGTTTGAGACATAGGATTCCTAAGAATCAAATTGACTCATCAACTACAATAGTAAAAATGAAAACATAATCAGTCAAAAAGGGCATACCTAGTAATGAAAGTACCTGCAAAGAAAGAGAGTGATGATATAGTTCTTTTCATCAGATCTTCCTCCCTCTAAAGTCTACACAAACTGAAACAAAACTTTAATTAGCACAAATAAAGATGACATTCAGGAATCGAATAATCAAATAGGAACTTGAGTACTGTTACAAAACCAAACTAAATAACCAAATAGAAATTCAGTTCTGTTTTTCCAGTTTCGGTTTAATCTGCTTAACCAATAATTCGGTTACTGTGACAAAAAAAAAGCAAATAACCTATTAAAAATCAGGATATATTTTTTTCTCGGTTTTAACATAATCTGCTTAAACCGAATAACAAACACACCCACCTTATACAATCAATTAATCTTAAAATCCAAATCATAATGGCAATGTTTATCGGTTTATTCCATTTATACAGTAGGCCTATTCGATTTTATTAACTGAGCCGAATAACCGAAACCTAAACTGAATAAAAAAATAACCGACTAATGATTCAGTTCTTGTTTCTCGGCTTCGGTTTAATTGGTTTATAACCGAATAATGATCACTCATACATCATAATACAAATATTCAATAAAAAAATAGTCAAGTGGTAAACCATGTTTTTTCATAAGTCAGTTCTCTTTTGTCAACTTTGCTTTAATTGGTTTATAACCGAATAATGAACACTCATACACTTTAGCACGTGTGAGATACGCTTAGTAAGCTACTTACATGAATTTTGGAGGGGCATCACTCTCACGTATGGGATAATAAGCTAGATCACATTCAGCAGTATGATCAGGCCAAGAACAGACAGAAGCTAGATCACCTTCAGCAGTTTCTAGTAGCCATATTTTTACCACATTCAAAGCTTCTTCACTATGACAAAACTGAAATTGTAAAACAAAATTATATTACTGACACAAAATTGATACTAATCAATACAATCAACAGGAATAAAATTTTCAACTTATTTTTAGATATCATTCAAAATTCACAAAAAAGATTAACTAAATCACAAAGGTGAGTATGTATAATGGTAAATGGTCACGTTGACCATCAAGTTTTGCCAAAATGCTTAATCAAAACTTTGTGATTCAAATGGAAAGCACACGACCATTGAACATAAATGCAATCAGAAGCATCGTGATAATAACAAACACAACTTTTGAAATGAAATTGATTTTACCTAAGCAATTTTGTAAGCCGTGCAGTTTCCTACTTGATATGTAGCTGGCCATTATCTATAGGTCCGCGTATGTGATCTGAAACATCAACCATAGCTCAAAAATCAGTTTTTTACAAGACAACAAGGAAGTAACTATTCTCTAAAAATGGTATTACAATAACCGCCCAAACTTCCCAGCGGTGCAATGAGACCAGCTCACCATCTGCCACAAACAAAAATTGAAAAACAAGTTAAGAATATATATATATAAATGACATAATATTTAACTTGTTTTCCGATTAATGAATAACATCCTCAACGTCTGTGGCTGCCGAGGCATCACAGCCACCAGAACCCTAATTCATCCTCGTCAGATGACCACCAAAATTGGAAAAGAAAAAGAGAAAAAGGACGGATCTGAAGCAAGAACTCGTGAACCACCATCGTATACTCCTTCGTAGCTTGTTGGAGACTTGAATCAGAAATGGTGACCCACAAAACCCTAGGGCCGTTGCCGACTTCGTAGGTAAAGCCACTATCACCGTTGCTATGGCCATACCTCCCTCGCCATCTTAATCTTCGCTTTTTAGCAGCAATCGAACAAGACTAAATGATCGAATCAATGCAGAGACTTAGGAGATGATTAATTTAGATAACGAGTTTGAAAATACTTACCTTAAGATCCGCAGTCAACAAGTTATTGTTTCAAAAGATCGGTTCAAAGGATGTGGGCCACAAAACTGGAGCAAAACAACAATGAGAGTACCATATTTTCAAGGTTGGTTTTGAATTTTGAATCCGCTCCTTAATTCTGAATCCCGCTACTCTTCATATACGCTTTTCCCTATTCTACCTCGAGCTTGAGCATTCTCATCCAACCCTCTAAACCACGTGAGGGGTGTTTATAATTTAAAGAGTGATTCAGGATGTCGTGAGTGAGAGTTTTTATAATTTATAAAAAGTAGTGATTTTTCTGTATATTTGAAAAGTTACTGTTCATTCCATATAATTTTTTAATATATTTTGAAAGTGGTTGTGAGCGAAGAAAATAAAAAAGGTAATGATAAAATGTATAAAAAGTATTATTTTATGAAATGGAGAGAGAAAATAAATTGAGTTTTAGTGTAATTTTTAGTTTGGAGATACGGGATGGAATGAGAGTGTCTAGAAATGGTAAAACTCTTAAATTTAAGAGTTTTGTGGTGAATTACCATTTTGTCCCTCTTTTATATATATATATATATATATATACATATATATATAGGGGTGAGATCAAATGAAAACTCATTTTATAGAGAAAACTCATACAATCACCCTTAAGCATAGCGAAAAAAAACAAGGAAGTATACCAAAAAAAAGAGGTGGGTTTTTAATGGTATTTTTGGAATTAGAACAAAACAAAAATAAGATGAAGGCCTGATTAATCTTCACCATTCTATCTGTTCCCTTATACGCGACCTTTGATATTCCCATACTGCATTGGAAACTAGGGTTTTGAGCAAATCGACGCCAAAATCAAGCACTAAATAGAGATTAAACAACAGGTAAACATCATGATAGATAACCTAACATGTTACAACCACCAACTAGTTGTATTTTGCATGTATTACCGAAGTTTTTTGTACACATAGTCGATTAGGCACACTATAATTGGCGGTTTCGTCCAATTTGCATATAGAACGTCAATTAGGCATGTTACAAGTGTCGATTAAGCATATAAATCGACGATTAGGTGTATAAGCGATGACATCAGTTAATTGTTGCTTGATTTCACATGATTAGGCAATTAGTGCACATTATGCAGTACATTGATACTGTACTTTGGCTGTACAATCGTTAGATATGTTAATTGAACAGAACAATTTAAACATATGTTTGATTATCCAATTATAATGCACATGTGTATTATACTATAAACTTAGGTGTGCTTATATGTCTATTTGAATCTATTGATTATTATGATGCATATACTGTTAGATACGTTAACTAAACAAAACATTGTCATTATATGTTTGAATATTCAATTATAATGCACACGTGTATTACCTTATATATTTGTTGTGATGATGAATATAAATGCATTTGTTGAGTATTGCACATATGCAGTACACGGAAAACGTGTTTGGATGCAAATGTATTGTATACGCGCGGACATTCGGTTTTATTGCACGTGTGCATTATGATGTAACACATATATGCAGATGATTGCATACGCCGATTATTTCACATACGCGTTAGAACGTATGCGTGTTTATAAAACATATATGCAATGCAGTTAAGGGTATTAATGTTAAAGTGGGTATTAATGTTAAAGTGTGTTAATGTTTGTTTGTATGAAATATGCAATTGCATTGCATGTAAGGTTATAAAATGTTCGGTAAAAGGTAAGCGAAACCTAAACAAATGATTGTTGTTTTACATAATTTAGGTAACCAAAATAAAAAAATAGGAAGATGAAATCAAGTTTTTGTTGTCTGCAGATGTGGTGTAATACGTATATGCATTACAGACGTATTACACGTACGTATTGCGGATATATTCTTCTTACATGCGTTGATGTTGTATTGCATATGTATTTTTCCTAAACATATTACACTTGTTTAGGGCGTGCGTGTACGATCACAGTAATATATATATTTTGCTAAAAACTGCAGGTAGGAAAACACGCAGACAGGAAAAGAAAAGCAGGGTGTGAAACAGGGGAGGACATTAGATGATGAAGCGCATGCTAATACAGGTAAATATAACATACACGCGTATCACGTATGTGTATAGTCACGATAATATACTCGTTTTATTTAAATTTTGAAGTCAATAAAATGCACGGGCAGGAAAGAAGCAGGGTGCAAAACAGGGGATAATGCCACATGTCGGAGCAGGTAAACATAGCACAGAATTGTAGTATTGTGATAACACAATATTGTATACAAAATGACATTGTGTGTAGTTTCAACAGGTATCATGAACACTTGGAGATTGACGCACATGCCAAAACCGAAACGTTTAACATTGGCAGGCGACAAAAACATTGAAGGCGAGGATGCTAAAGCAACTGGTACGAGTTGAATAAATCATGGTTGATATATTTTTAATTACATACGTGTACTACCGACGTCCTAATACATATACCAATGACGTGTTACATGTATATGTATCAATTTGTATCAAGAACGCACTACATAAAACGTGTTAAAATGCCGTAATGCATATACAAATCAGTAATGCTGATGCGATACATGTATGTAATACAAAAGATATGAAATGCCGAGTTTCAGCCTCGGTATTAGCTCTCGAGAATCAGGCGACGCGCAACATAGCCCGAATTTTACTAAAAGCGCAGTTAATAGTTAAATGGTGGACATAGACCAAATGATGAGTGATGATGAGATACTGGTGTGTAAATACCTGACGGATATTGCAGATTATAAAAAGAAGTCGGAAAAAAGGGGAGCGGTGACAAATATCAGGCAACAAGTGTTGGAAGAAGAGGATATTGAGAGAACATACGGGTAATCGTCTTATTATTTTTTTATAATAATATTTTATATCATAATTACACGTGAAAGATAAACTAGAGGGTACGCGTAACAATGAGCGAATACAGTATTGCGTACGCATATCGCGTGCAGATAGTAATGCATGCATGTACATACACGTGAAATGGTAAACCGAGTAGGCAATGAATTAACACAAATATACATAGAAAATAACATTTATTATGACATGACAAATTTGTATACGTAATGCGTGTTTAATAAATATTATTATTATTATTGTATTTTTAGTTATATTCATTTTCTGGTTATATTAATACGTATACGTATCGGTACGCACATCAACATAATGCACATGTGAAGTAACATTTAAAACTATCGATGTTACTGTTGCGTCACGTATATGCACTATTGGTATACGTATCGGTATGTGTAGCAATGCATGTATACAGTAACACGTAGGCGTATCACGTGCAGATCGTAATGCATACGAGCACATACACGTGAAATGGTAAATTGAGTAGGCAATGAATTAACACAAATATATATAAATTGAGTAGGTAATTAATTAACCCATATATACATAAAAATAACATTTATTATGACATAAAAAAAACTGTATAAGTGATATGTGTTTAATATTATTATTATTATTGTCTTCTTTTAATTATATATATTTTGTTTGTTATATTAATATGTATACGTATCGGTACACACACCAGCATAATGCACATGTGAAGTAACGTTTATAATTACCGATGTTGTTGTTGCGACGCGTATATGCACTGTTGGTATACGTATCGATACGCGTAACAATGTGCGCATACAGTATTGCATACGTGTATCGCATGCAGATAGTAATGCATATGTGTACATACACGTGAAGGGAATGGTAAAATCGAGTAGGCAAGGAATTAACACAAAATGTACAGAAAAAAAACATTTATTATGGCATGACAAAATTGTATATGTGATGTGTGTTTAATAGTATTATTATTATCATTGTATTTTTTAATTTTATTTATTTTTCTTTGGTTATATTAATACGTATACATATCAGTACACATACCAAGTGTGTACGATTGCAGATATAGTCGTAACTATGCGAACAAGAACACTCCATACAAAGTGGTAAGTCGGGCATAATTTAAGATAATCGGTGCTGCGAGCATTCAGTTCATTCGTGTATTTATTAATAATGCATATATGTAATGGAATGCCAACATGTGTTATAATGATACACGTTTGTTAACAAATGACTTTTTTTGTTGTTTTTTCATAAACACAGAGAGAAATATTTTGCAATCATCCGAGCTCGGTTGGACACCCGAAGATGAAGAGATGGCAATAACATTGGGGGCGGCCAGACCGAAAAAAATGGATATGACATGGGTAACAACAGAACCTTTACCAAATGTGGAATTTTGCATTGCGACACATGGAGTGTTATGTAGAAGGCAATAAAGTTGTTGATTGCGATTTCAACACCGATGAGGTTAGAATGACCGAGCAGATTAAGATTCTTCGAATGAAGTATGCAGCCCGCATATTGTTATCAGAAGCCTGGTTAAGAATGTTTTGTTCAAAGGAGTTTGATCAGTTATAGTTGTTTTGTTTTTTATTGAAAAAAAAACATGTACTTGGTTTCGTTAAAACATGTTGTGAATGGTAGCATACGTTAACTATCGATTGTGGTAGAAAAATATGATGTTTGAATATTATGAAAAATCTTATGTTTGAATATTATGAATGGTAGTACGCGTTAGCTGTCGACTGTGGTAGAAACATATGCATATTATGTTTGAATCATGTATGTGAATGTAACGGGCAAAAAATAGGAACACGCGCATGCATTAACTATTTCATTAACCGATAGTGCATTATAACGCGAGGTACACGGGCAACTACAAAAGTTGCATGCCATGTCGATGGGGGGTGTAAGGCATCATCAGCTTACATATTTTACAAAAAATGTTAAGAAAAGCATTTAAAACACATGTTGAACATGTGTAATATACGAATCCGGGTTTGGCCTAGGATTGTATAATTGTGATGTTTTAAAAGAAACGTAAAATATGATTTAAGATTGACACATATTTACATGTCGAACAGCGTATGGACGGGCACGTTTACGATGTCATGCACTCTGGGGACACACGTAAAACGTACAAAGCCTAAGTATAACACGAAGCATTAAAGGATGTATGGGAGTTTCACAACACGTATAAGTAAGACAACACGTGTGTGAAAAATGATATATATATGCGCACGTAAACAAACTGTATAGATGTCAGACTACACGCGTGTAACACATGTATAAAACCGAACAACACGAATTTACATGTTAACGCGTAAATGCTATACATCACATGCGCATTACGAACACACAACAAACGAGCGGAGCATGTTTATGTATGTAAACAAATGTGCAGATGTCGGACTACACGCGTATAAAAACGCACGACACGAACACATATGTCAAATTGTGCATAAATGTTATACATCGCATACACATTAGGAACATACGATAAAAGGCGAAGCATATTTATGTATGTAATGCACATGCGCAATCTTCAAAACACAAAACGCAACACTAAAATAACACACAGGTGTATTACATTCGTTCAGTTTTTTTTTTCAAAATGGTCAATGTACATGTATTAATAACAAAATGTTATAAAGTATAATACGCAACCAAATGTACTATGCGCTTATTGAGTATATGTAATGATGTAACACACATACATAATGAAAAAAAACAAGCACGAAGTCAGGAAGAAGCCATACGGGCTGACCGTCTGACATAATGGTTAACCAGATGATCAGACATTAACCCTATCGTAGAGGTATCAGGTGCAAATACATCAGCAACGGGAGCCTAAGTGAGTTGAAAATCCAGATTTATCAGCATATGTGTTATACATGCGTTTAACATCTTCCCATATTTCAAACTCTGCATGCATAACAGGTATGAATTCTTAATGCACATCAAGTTTCCAATATGTGGTGCCATTTGGCATCAAGTAAACAATGATCGCCATGCCTCCTGCAATATTGAATATTAAAAAAACGAGTTTAAAATATATATACATTATCAAAAAATATAAATAATCACAAAACACATGGAGTACGTGTTATGTGTTAGTATGCACGTCATACGTGCTGCACACTTATCAAATCTTTAAAAAGCGATTAGAACACGCATAGCAAAATTAGTGTTTAATACACGCATAATATTATAATACATAATGTGTGTGCAGCACTGGCACACGTTTCAAATCGTCAAAAACGTGTAGAGCATGTGTAACAGGATCGTAACATACAAGATAGTAGAATGTACAGCTGCACATAATTTATAAACATTATTTGAATGTGTGTAATAATATACATTATTATAAGCTATTATGCACAGAATATGTGCATCACACGTATCAGACTCGTTAATGGACCTCACGATAAATACTCGTAACAGATAATTAGCCGGTATATTTAGCATAATTACATGTAACAGAAGCATTATCATATAGTTTGCACAGTGTACGTGCAACACGCGTATAAGAACAATTAGCACGAGCAGAACATATAACAGGGCAATCAGCAGGCATATGAATTATTATTAAGTAAGCACATGTATCAGAGCGTTAATAATTATCACAAGCATCATAACACTTAATAGGTATGTTCGACATAATAGTAAACGCTATAGTACATGTACGCAGTACATGATATGCAAAGGTTCCATTACAAAATATATCATCATCATATAACACATACGCAATACTAATCAATAGATGTTGCCTCACTGTTCAACACGAGCATATTGCAATGTATCTTTGATATATACACCAGAAAACGAAGCGATATCGGCTGATGATGTTGGAAGTGAGATGTTGTATTGATTGATGTCAGTTTCATCAGTGTATTCAGTAATTCGTTGTTTCTTGAGATAGTCGTTGCAAATATCATGCGTATTTGACCTAGAATCACACGATTAAGCATGTGTATCATCAATTGCTATATTATTGCTGGTGGATCCTTCATAAGAAACTAATTCTGATCAAACAACAGTGAAAACGAGCCTAATTAACACAACATTCATGAATGATTTAACGATTTTAACCTAAAATTCGCAACATCATACCTTCAATCGCCATACTTTTGTGTCAGAATCGAGATGTTGATGTGTAATATTGAAATGGATTACATGCAGGAATTGATTATGCGATTGATTTGGATAACCATGGATATGATTTGAATGAATAGTAATCAATATTTGTTTCAGTTCTTGACCGCTGGTGATGGATTTGGGGAAAATTTGGTTTTGGGTCAATTTTACATATTTGCCCTTGGTAAATAGGAGTTTTTTAAATTTTCTCTCTAATTATGAGTTTTCTATTGATTCTCTCCCTATATATATATATATATATATAAAACAAAAGTGCACGGCACTTTGTTAGTATACATATACAATTGTTTTTTATTATTATCATTAACATTATTATAATTAGTTTATCTCTTAATCTTTAAAATAATTTTATCTCTATCTCAGTTATATTCAAACTTCTACTCTCCACTATAAATAGAGTCTCGTATTCTCATTATTTTTCACACAAAAATCTCAGTATCTCTATTCCCTCTAGCATAATCAAGTAAGTTTTACATGTTTTCTTTGTTGTTCTTCATATTTCTTTGATTTTGATCTTGTTCTTTTGAATTTCTATTTAGTTTGTTCTTATGTTCTTGAGTTTTATTTGAATCTTCATAGTTGTTTATATACCCTCACCATGATCATCATAAATTGTTAATAAAACCCTTACATTTTTCTTTAAAAGACTATGATGATCATGTTATTCCAAGGGATCACAATTATTTTCTCAAAATTTTGGATCAAAGTATAATTATTCCATGAACAACTATGAATATTTTTATAACTTGATATTTATGCAGAGCTGCAAATTATAAAGGAGAAAAGTGTGCATGTATATGTAGTCATATTATAGTGCAGTGTAGTTTCAATCCTTCATGTCATAACTGTTTGGCATCATGCATTATTATTGTATCGTAGGATAGGTCATGTTATAATGTAGTTCCATATTTATGCAAAATGTTTTGACTACTGTCATAGTTTTAATCAAACTTTAACTTTTTATGGTGTCTTTTGTAGTTGAAGGACAGAGAAACATGAGATGATGTATATAAAGGTGCAAAGAAAGCTGAGAGAAATAAGAATGATTTACATGAGAGACATGATGGGGAGGCTCAAAGAACGGGTCAACCATTATGCATCTATGAACCTTATTTTGGGCTGAAAAGACTAAAACCAAACGTTTGACTTTGAGACACGCACGCAAATATAAGGTACATGGAGGTTTTCTGCCCGCCATAACGTGGAGGGTCCTAATACTAGCATATTATATAAATTATGAAAATTCCAGGCTCATTTAGGCCCACTGTAACACCCCGACCGATGGCGGATTATACATCGGGGCGCCACGTATTGTTTCATTACTCGTGACACTATTTGGGTGTCAATATTTAATAAATACATTTACCGCGCACGCGCAACACAATTAGTAAAGTAACATAAATCATAACATATATCAAAATATTCAAATAACATAAACTTGTCTTGTTACATTTTAAACTAGGTCCAAAAGAAAAGAAAACATCCTACGTGTCCTCAAGCTTCCAGAAACAGCTACAGCAAACCTGAACATGTGTTAAAATAAAACGTCAACACTTGCGTGTCGGTGAGAAATCAAGTTTAATACATATAAATAGATAACAATATCTGCGCGCATCATGTGTATAACTGGTGTTCAACAAGGGTGTAATCAGATTGTGATCAAGCCTTAGATCATAGCTCATAGTTCAATCCGTGCTCCCAATTGAGCACAAAAACAAGAAAACTGTGCAAGTGTAAACAAAAGAGAAATCATAAACGATAGTTCTCCCGTGTTCATCTAATGGATCCATGAAAACTGCGGAATAGGCCGACAAGACGGTTAATGATCCACACATACAAATAAACAGCCAAGTCTACGTCCATAACACATGGGGTTTTGCGCGACAAAAGTTTATAAACAAGTTTAAGACTCAAGTTTGTATGAACACATGAACATCCCAAAACATTAAAAATAAAAAGGGATTAGGTACGAGATTACTCACCTGAAAAAGATGTGTTGAAAGATAAAGCAAGAACCAACTTTTAAACAAGCACAAGTTAAACCTATAAATAGAGATTATTGGTTTAATGATTTGTTTTATGCCTTGAATATAGGTTAGCATAGTAATATGTATCTTTAACAAATTATTATATATTATATATTACCGGAAATCTGGGCAGGACAAGGGAAAAGACGAAGGCAGAGAGAGGAGGCGGCTGAGGAACAACGGCAGAGAGCAAAGGGAGAGAGATTTGGGGAGTGTTGTAGTGTGTGTAGTGTTAAGAAAATAGTTTAATTTATAGGCAAACCCTAGGGAACACAATCCCTAGAAAAGAGGAAAAGATCTCAACAAATCAAGCAAAAGATATTAAAAAGCATAAGAAAACAAAAGCAAAAGATACCCAAAAGATATGGCAGCAGGGGGACAGGAAAAAGGGCTGACAGGTTACAGAATAAAGCATGGGAGGAGTCAGATAAAACACTGTTCAAGACATGCAAAAGAAGATTTCAAAAGATTATGTCAGTCACTTTATCTGTCAACCAATAGGATTGGTGCGCATGCTGCGCCGAAAGTGATTATTCAGACAGAAGATAAGATATCACAAAAGAATACAGGCTGACCTAAACAGAAGAAAAGACTTAAGGTTTAGCGCGAGAAGATTCGAGCGCACGCGCGAGGGCGAAGGCAGACAGAACAAGCCTTAGCGCGTCGCGGGAAGAACTTAAATCCTTAGCGCGTCGCGGGAAGAACTTAAATCCTTAGCGCGCTGCGAGTAGAACTACCATTCTTAGCGTGTCGCGGGAAGAACTACCATTCTTAGCGCGCTGCGAGAAGAACTACAATTCTTAGCGCGCCGCGGGAAGAATTACAATCCTTAGCGCGTCGCAGGAAGAACTACCGTTCTTAACGCGCTGCGAGAAGAATTACAATTCTTAGCGCGCTGAGAAGAATTCGTCTCGCGTATCGCAGGAACAGCCGGTCTTCACGCAGGCTTCCTTGTAAGGAGTCTGGCGCGTGGAGCTGCGCAGACATCCTTAGGCGGGAAGAACCAAAGGACAAGCAAAGGGTTAAGAGAAAAAGAAGGTTCAAGGCGCAAGGGTTAAGCAGAGGGGCGGGACGGCGACGAGAGAGAAAAGAGGCGGGACGGCGACAAGAGAGAGAAAGAGGCGGGACGGCGACAAGAGAGAGAAAGAGGCGGGACGGCGACAAGAGAGAGACAGAGGCGAGATGGCGACAAGAGAGAAAAAGGCGGGACGGAATTATTATTATTAGTAAGTAATATAAAAATATATATATATATAATTTATTAAATGTTAAATTTACAAAGATTAATAAACAAATTTTAAATCATAAAAAGAATCGGATTCGAAAACGGGTACCTGGGTCGGGTCGGATTGGGCAGTTGTCACACCCACGATCCGGCTCGAGCTCAAAAAGTGAAGCTCGGATTCGTTTATTAAACGAGCTTACTATTAGCCTCGGTTTCGAGCTCGAGCTTGTTTAGGCTCGGCTCGAGCTGTTTCACGAGCCAATCTCGAGTGGTTCAACTCGTTTGCATCCCCAAACAAGGCTAGTGTTGATATGGCTGATTTCAATAGGATAGTATTGGTTTTAGGTTAATATTTAAACCGGTTACACAAGTTAGTGTCCATATTGTTTACATGTTGAAAAGTGTTTGTTTTTCTTATTAGGTACTTTGCATGAAAACTATAGAGAAAGAGGTTAATGAGCGTGTTGAAGATGGTGAAAGAGCTTAACCAGCGTGGTGAAGTTTTTAGTTTTTGTTCAGTTGTGTTACTTTTCTTTTTATATGTTTGATATTTTGACTTATTAAGAATTATTAGACATTTGGTATGTGATCAAACTTTTGCTTGTGGTGAAGCTATTATGATATTTATGTTTAGGAGTTTTATTTTTATCTTAAATGTTATTTGCGATGAAGAATTATTATGATATTTGTCACTAAGATCCCAAAAATTTGCGATGGCATGCTAAAAAAGTGCCATTAAAAATCCTAAGGTTTGTAGCGGCAGACAAAAATAGTGTCACAGGTTCAATGTAGTGGCAAACAAAAAAGTGTCACTAGAAGTCCAAAAGTTTTTATTGGCAGTGCAAAAAAGTGTCACTAAAAGTTAAAAGTTTTTGGTGCTAGACGAAAAAAGTGTCACTAAAAATCTAAAGGTTTATTGTGTCAAGCGAAATAAAGTGCCACCAAAAGTCCCAAGTTTTTTAATGGCAGACGGAAAAAAATGCAACTAAAAGCCCAAAAGTTTATAGTGGCAGACTAAAAAAGTGTCACTAAAAGGCTTTAGTGGTAGCACTTCTCGTGGCACTTTTTTCGTGTGTCACTCATTCCAACATAGTACTTTAGTGGCACTTCTTTGATTTCTTGTGACACTTTTTGTATCCCATTAGATATTTTTATTTGTACTGGATTTTCTAGTGTATAGCCCAAAAGTCGCTCAATTTACACCGAGTTAATGCTTAAATTATTAGTACCTTAGTTGGAGGAATATGAACAAACACACGTGGAATCTTTTGTGCACAATTTCACCAAATAAACATGTACGTCTCACTACACTATTTTCTAACATGCCCGTTAGAAAATTAGCGTTTGCACAAAATGTTAAACACATGTTTATATATACAATAAATCGTGTCTTACACGCATGCTAGATATTCAAACATGTGGAAACGAGGTGTTTTAAACATATTATTTTATAAAACAAACAATCATTTCTAACACACATGCTAGAAAATGAAGCGTTTACAAAAACCGATAGACCCAATCTAATGGGCACGTTAGATTATTAACGTTTACAAGAAACGAATGTTTTACTAAAAACCATTTCTAACACAATTGTTAGACATAAACGATTGCAAAAATCCTTAAAACCAATAAAATCACAATGGTTTTTCAAGACCGTTTCTAACACTATAGTTAGAATACAAACGATTATAATAATCGTTTCTAAAACCAAACGGTTAAATCAAACATTATGTTTTGTAACACGGCATAGAATTTAAGATTGCACCATGATCTCTAAAAATCAAACACAACATGTTGTAATATGCACGTAATTTCCCAAATACACACACACACACATATAAGATCATAATCTCTAAAATAATTTTATTTTAAACATCTCTTAAGAGTTTAGTTTTCAATTCACCACTTAAAGAGTCACATTTAATAAAACCTCCCAATATCCATTCACCATATTTTCCAACACACCCTTCGCTTACGTGACAATGACGTGACTTTCCGCTAACTAACCCCCCCACACTACATTTGGTCTAAACTCTAAATAGAAGATTAAATCCGTAAATGACATAATCTTACATTTTTATTTGATAATTTTTTCTCAAAACCGGTCCATTTATTCAAAAATCTTCCTTTATCTTCTTCTCACTTTGTTTATTAAAAAGCTTATGAAGACAAATATTTTTTAGTTTATTTCCATTTCTCTTTTTTAATAAAGTACCCGGAAACACGTTAGTTGTTTAGAGCAAGAACATCATAGTGTTATTCAAGAACCACCATCACAAACCATGTTGTCAATGCATCGACACCTCCCCTCTATCACCATGTTGGCGTGTACGTTGTTTTCTTTTTTTAAATAGATTTTTCTTTAAAGTGTTATGATATCTGTTTTCTTTTTCTTTTTTGCATGCATATTCATTGTTTGAAGTGGCGAATTCTATGGGCTCAAACCGAAAAGGTTGAACTCTGGACAGCAATTCAATTCACAATTCAATTTGGGTTTTTCTTGCCATGTATGTCTCTTGCGTGTTAAATTCCTAGGATTCCAAAACAGTATTCCCTGTCAAAACCCAGATTCAGTGCACAGAGAGGAAGAGGAAGAGGTAGAGGTAGAGGTAGAGGTAGAGGTGGTTGACACTTGGCACACGCTCAACGCCTAGATTCACGGTATATAAATGTACGGTTGTTATTGAACCTAGCTTCTATTTTAATGATTTTAGAACCTAGAATTGTATTTTGGTTCTAGAACATGTTAGGAATTTGGTGGCACCACGGAAAACCAATGCACAAAAAGAATTAAAGATGTAGACACCACAAAACGAGTCAAACATGTAGACAGAGAAAATAAAGAGCACACTTTTAACGTGGGTTGTGTGTAGTTTCCATCAATATAGGCCCGCTATGTGTAGATGGCCGGGTTAGATTTATTTGGACTCGTGTGATTCACTAATGTTGTAATGAGTTTATGAGGCTACAATTACGGTTTTATTATATTGTTATTATTTGTTGGCCAAGTTTGGGCCACCTTATAGATTCATAGCTATTTTTAGGGTTATTGTATTGGGGATTATTGTAGTCAAGTTTTGAGTTAGTTTTGTGATTATAATAATACGAAGAAGTTTACCCTAAATATCATGTGTTCGTTTGTATTTCTGTGTATTAATTCGATCTTGAGTTTGGTGACAAGGTAACATATGTCCACAGGCTGCAACTTATATATTATCTTATAAATCAAATAGATTGATAGTTCCGACCTGAAATAATATTTCCTTTTTCGTACCATATGAGTTTGGACTTTACTTTCTCCCCCTTTTTTTCCCGGTCCAATATTAGTTCCCATAACTTGACACATATTCCCACTTATGCTAGTACACAACGATTTCGACTCCTATTAGATTATTCCTGCTCTCCTCGATCAATACACATAACAAATGCACTATAAATCTATTATCTCTTAGAAGATTCAATCTTATTAGTCCTATGTTACATAATTTTTTATCTTTTTTTGGATGACTACACTCAGATAGCGAGCAAGTCCGGGCTACCCAAGAATGTGTGTGCCATCCTGAAAATTTTGTGCAAAATACGAAAACTTTCAAAGTTAAAGGGCCATTTCTTAATTTAACTTAAATTTAAAGTTCAAGAACTAAAGTGTAATTCTGCTAAAGACGGTCAACAGACTGCTATCCTAAACTCTGACGGTTCGCTATGGGTTTGTTAACTCAGTTAAGTAATTAACCTAGTAACTGATGCGTGGCAGATAACGGTTCACCAACATATGACATGCGTCGATGACTCATTGCTTTGACAGACTACTAACGGTGCAAGCGTGGTAGGGATGACCTCGATACTGGTAACGAAAATGCTTGGTACGGTAAGGTACCCAAACAAAGAAAAAAAGTTGATAAAACATTGGTACCTTACCGATCTCGAAATCTCAAAAACTTGGTACCGAAAGTACTCGGTTCGGCACCGACACCGGTACCTGACCCAGTACCATTTGCTAATCCCTAGTTAACGGTCCACTAAAGGCTGGATAACTTTCGAACCTAACACGTTTTGACAAGTATCCGAAGGTACGATGAAATGGCGGCTCAGTGGAGTGCCACGCATTTTCCTAGCGGTCCATTAGAGGCGGTATGTGTCATGCCCCGATACAAGGCGGATTATAAATCGGGGTGTAACGTTGATTGCTCAAAGGCTCAAGACACTATTAAAGCAATAATAATTGTTTAATTTATTCATATCAATCTCAATACACATTATTAGATAAATATAGAACATGATACATTGTCTTTGGAAATATAACATAAAGGAAAATTTAAATGACTTCATAACTTGCAATCACCACACCAACATACATGTAACATGCGTAAAAATAATATTTGTCAGCATAAAGTTGGTGATTAATACACAAGTTTGATATATATATATATATATATATATATATATGCACACACTCACACACGCACACACATATATAGGATTAGATTCATTTCAGAAGTGTTTCTTATTGCGAGAAGTGCGAGAAGTCCTTTCAGCCAATCATATAATTTTCTTTTTATTATATGTTTAATTAATTACTAGGGCATATTATTAAAGTTTTCATGCTTTGTTTTTTGGTAACTAATAAATAAGTTAGGAGTTTCACACATTATTTTCTTGTAACATCCCAAGTTTCATGAGATATTTAAAAGAAACGAGTTTAAATGAAATTATAGAAGATAAATGTAATTATCTAAAGTATGAGGGGACTAAGTGTCATTAGATGAAAAGTAAAACATGAAACCCTACACCCTTCCTATAAATATAGCCACCATCTCATTTTATAATCCTCATCACCTCCAACCTCCTTCTTTACCAAATCTTGTTTTTATGAGAGCCACCTGCAAAGATCCGACGATTTTCAGAGATCTAACCGTCTGATCGGTCTTAAATTTTAACTGAGTGTTCATGACATATAAATGAAGATTCTCACCAATCAGATCTTCGATCAAAAGTTGGGAAGTTCATATTTTATCAGCAAAATCATAACAGTGGAAAATGAATATTTCCAGTGACTGTTTGGGTTTTTCAGTGATGGTGGCGGTGGAAGCAGGCGGTGCTGGTAGAGCTCAGCGACCCGGTCGCGTGGCCGCTTGAATCACTCAATTCCGAGTTCGTTTGATATGGTTTTGGGCTACTCGAGTGATTTCAAACATAAACCTCAAAGGTATGTTTTAATTAAAAGAGTTAATAGCCATTTTCGTCCCTGTGATTTGCTACTTTCGCCACTTCAATCCAAAGTTTGAAATTTTGTCAATTTAGTCCTTATAGTTTTAAACATTAGCCAATTACGCCCCCCGTCTAACGGCATCCAACTATGCCGTTAGATTTAGGGGTATTATTGTCTTTCTCCTATTTATATTTAGTTAATGGTCAGTTTCGTCCTGTACTTTGATACTTTTGCTACTTCAGTCAAAAGTTTGAAATTTGTCAATTTTATGTTTAATTTATTCAGTTTTTTTTTTTTTTTTGTTTTTGCTACTTCAGTCCATGATGGAATTCATTGGTAATTTGGTAAAGTGGTCAGGGTAATTCCCTAAAACCGAACTATATCGAAAAAACTAAAATCGTTTCTCTGATTAATGCATAATAGTTAGGGTTTAGAGATTAACATATCGTAGCAAACATTTGGGTCGAAATCAACATCAGGAGGTCGAATATCCCGTATTTCCATGTTTGCTCAAGAAATTAATGCACTAAATCGCATGTGTGTTCTTCAAATCGTGGTATTGTTCTTGAATTCGTCGGATTCAACCCTAGAATTGTAGTCGATATGAAGAATTCAAGAACAACACCACGATTTGAAGAACACACATGCGATCTAGTGTATAGATTTCTTGAGCAAACATGGAAATGCGGGATATTTGACCTCCTGATGTGATTTCGACCAAGATGTTTGCTACAATATGTTAATCTCTAAACCGTAACTATTATGCATTAACCAAAGAAACGATTTTAGTTTTATCGGTATAGTACGGTTTTAGGGAATTACCTTGACCACTTTACCAATGAATTCCACCATGAGGGAGAGTTTAGAAAATGTCTAGAAACTAAATACGAGGGGGTATGATTATTGTTATCGACAGAGTAAACGTAAACCTGTTTTGGTCGATGCTTGGTGATTTTGGGCTTGGCTTATGCTCTTAAAGGCTATAGACAAAAAAAAAAGAAAAAAAAACTGAATAAATCAAACATAAAATTGAAAAATTTTCAAATTTTGGACTGAAGTAGCAAAAGTATCAAACCACAGGGACGAAACTGGCCATTAACTAAACATAAATAGAAGAAAGACAAAAATACCCCTTAAACTAACGGCATAGTTGGATGATGTTAGACTAGAGGACGTAATTGGCTAATGTTTAAAACTATAAGGACTAAATTGACAAAATTTCAAACTTTGGACTGAAGTGGCGAAAGTAGCAAACCACAGGGACGAAAATGGACATTTACTCTAAAATTAAAAGTATCCTGTATTCCTGATCATTCGCAAGTATTCGAGAAATTACGAGGTAAATATGATCTTAGATTCACTGCTGCTGGTTAACAGACCACTTATTTGGTCTAGAGCGTAATGTCGGCATAAATTGTCTTTCGTATAGTATCCCCTAGAAAAAGCGAGATAAAGGGACCACATCAATCAATATTGCGGTTGGTAATAATCTTTTTTGTTAAATGTGAAGAATATTGAAGATGTTTTGTAAGAACCATATTAGCTTTTTAAAAGACTCAAAATTTTGTCATAATATGGATAATATTCCAGGTTGAGGGAATACCGAATAAATGTGTTTTAGACTGTATTTTTTGAATTTAGGGAAAAGGTACATTTTAGGTGCAATTAACTTCTTTTTTGGAAATGCTACGTGATGCCTACTCACATTGTTCTTGTTTTAAAAGTTAGGTTAATGGCACGATGATACAAGAAATGTTCTTTTCTTACAGTTTTAAACAAGGGCATCTTTTTATTTGTTATTTTCATCAAAACACGTTTATTGTTGTTTATTTGCTTAAGAAAAAGGGAGCGGTAGCGATTCGCTTACCAAGGTTCTTTTATTTGTTATTTTCACTTGGATCAGTCATCCCATTGTACTTATCAAGGTTGCTTGGGATCTTGGCATTCATGTAGAAGGGAGCGGTAGCGATTTGCGGGATGAATTTTGACTTTTCTGCGAACGCAGCCGGCCGGTAAGGATTCGTGAAATCTTCTTCAGCATCACTGCAGTACTCAGTGTGCTTTACCAGTGTTCGCATCTGACTGGTGCCTTCCCTACCAAGCGCACGGCTGTCATTACTTGCATAACCCTCTTCTTGGTACGTAAAGCCTCTTTGCTTTTGGGAAGCATGGCTCTGATCATACACGACCCTACGGGATAAGACCCGCTGGATCGGACGGCCGCTGTCATGACTTCCTCCTTGTTGTCGTTCAGTTGATTGTTCAACGACCTCCATTTCTAGAGTAATTTGACTTCACCGAATGACCGGTGGAGGCGTAGGAGATGGCGAATCATAAACCACGGTTCTTGCCTGCAACTAGCTATTTTTCACCATTCTATCATATTCGTCCTTCAATTTTTCCTACTCTTGCTGGTACCACTCCTCCGGAGTCAAGATAGCTTTTCTAGATCTGGACTGATGACGAACTCGCGTTTCATCACCGTCAAACCTGGGGAAATCTCCGGCTTTGTTTTCCAAAGCCGGAGTTCGGGTGCTCCGACGAGGTTCTACCAAAATCCGCCACCGGATCTTCGAAAATTTTGGTCAGTCTCCCTTTCGCCGGTGTGGCCGCGGGAAACTGTTGGTACTGACTCATCGTTTCAAACCATAAAAACTTCAAAAAACCTTCAAAAACCGTGAAATCTAGCTAAAAACCGGATGGCACCAATGAAGAAGCACAAATCGAACTGGATAGTCCGAATCTAGTGTTTCCTAAGTTTGGTTGTCCTAACAGCCAGATGAGATCAAATTTCAGCTAATTCCCTGCAAAACCAAACACCATGAGTCTCGTTACGGGAAGGACAAGATGGGGGTCTTACCGTAACCACCCTCCGGTGCGAGAATAAGTACTGTATTGTAGGTAATAGAGTACGAGATACAAGTAATTGCTCTGATCGTGTGAGAGTGAATGAATACCTCATGGAGATGATTCGAGTATTTATAGCCGAGGGTAGAGGGAAGGTGATTGGTGGAGTTGTCACTATCAAGATATTCCAGATCTATCTGAATGGACACGCGCCGCACGTCTATAGGACATGATAGCCTGCCTCCGTTTAGGACGGTTATCAGGTTATCCAACTGTCCTCTTTTTATTGGTTGATGTCGCTGTTAGGGAATGTTGGAATAATCTTCTAGAAGTAGTTTGTTACAACTGCTCTTACATATCACGTGAGGCCTTGCACGTGGGGGTCCTTTTTGTGATCCGCGGGTTCCCTTCGCGGATGCTCAAATGGTAATCCACGGATTGCGTTAGAGGCCCGCGGGGGGTATTCTTTAGCTTGCGGGTAGTTTTACTACCTTACATCTATAAACCACATAATGGATTTATACCTATACAAGACAAGATGAAACCCATCTATTTATGAATTTATCTCTCATTATGGTAATCTTTTATTAACTACAAGAAGTCCATTGTGTAGGAGTGCGCAAAGGAGGTTCAGTTTGGTTATGAAGGCTTAACCATAACCATAACCATAACTGAGGTTTGGTCACAGAAGGTTACTGGACCATAACCGCAACTCAATGCTCGGTTAACCATATGTCGGTTATGGGTCGATTTCGATTAAGTGCGGCTAATTATCCAATGTAAGTTTTATGTTTTTTTTTCTCTTTAAAGTAGAAAATGGTTCGTGTATGGTGTTTCAAGCTCAATTATAAAGTCTAGAAGCTAAATGTGTTTGTTCAACGTGGTGATGTTGTTCCAAGCTATGTTATAGGCAGTGGCGGCTCTGAGAATTCACGTGCCTTGGTCGAGCCGGAAAAAATATACCCTTTAAGCCCTAACGAACTAAATAATGTACACTAAAACTTTTTAAATGATGATTAAAGTTATAGCAATAAACATAAAAAATAGCAAAATCATGGTATTAGAATGATTTTTTGACATACCTAACAGCAATAAACATAAGATTTAGGGTATTCGAAATATATATATATATATATATATATATATGCATAATATCTGGAAATTTTTAAAACTTTTGTGCCCCAGAAAAAAGTGCACCAGCCAGGCACCCACATTGCTCACCCCATCGCCTTCCCTGGTTATAGGTAGTTGCAACATTAATTAAAATGATTGACGTTGGAAATTTATATATTAACAATTTTGAGAGCCTTTGTGTATTATAGTTTGTAACCTTGCTTCGTCATTTGTACACCACTATCCACTATCTAATTTGTTTTTACATATATACAAGCCCTAAGTAAGATTTAAAACAAAGAATTCAATTGGTATGGTTTAAAGTTGTTGGGTGTGAAAAATATGTCTCAAGTTCAATTCTTAAATGGTCTGATTTTTGTATTTTTTAAATATAAATGTTCAAATAACTTTGTTTTACACATATATATGCACTTTCAAGTAAATTTTTAAACAAAGAACAATATAAATGTTCAAATAACTTTGTGTTTGCATATATATACTCGCAAGCAAATTTTTAAACAACGAACTTAACTGGTGTGCGTTGTGTAATAGTTGTTTGGTGTGAAGCCATAGGTCACTTCAACACTTGAATTAGGCGGTTTCATGCTTTATTGATTTAATAAATATAAGTTTTCAAATATTTCTATTTAATTTTAATCAAATTCACGTTGTTGTCACTAAACTTAATCAATTTATATATATTATTTTATTAAAAGGACAAACCGTTTCATATGCAACCAACAAATCATTTGTCGCTAACCTTTTATAAACAAAGGAAAACAAAAAACTTACACCCAACCCAGTCGCAACGGTGAGTGAACCAACTAGTAGATATATAAAAGTTGAAAATTGAGTTATAATATTTGAAAAAAAATTAATATATAGGGTTTAGTTTGGTTTGGATTTTGGTTTTGCCCTAAGGCTATGTATTGTCGCTTAAGCCGGGCTCTGAATTCGTCCAATAATATTGTGTCATGCAGTGCTGACTGGACACTCGCTGAAGCCTCCTGAGCCTGTTGTGGTTCAAGCGAACGATGGCTTCAGCGAATTTTATGATTTTGTTTCTATTTTATAATATAACATAATAATATAACTAAAAAACTAATTTATATAATAAAAAAACATTAAACATCCTAAAAACATTTAAAAAAATACAAATTTAAAAAAAAATAAACATCCTAAAAATAAAAAAAATTACAAATTTAATAATAACAATACAAATTTATTCCCCATCTCTGCCGCCTCCTGCTCTTCGCTTTCGTTCTTGATCTGCTTTGATTTACTCCAGAACAAGCGCTTGTTCTTGTTCGAATACCTCTTGGTGCATGAGATCGATATTGCTAAAGTCCTTGGTAAGAAAGCCTAACTTCCTAAATCTGTGTTTTGAAACTTTCACCCTGGCCACCGCTTCGATACTAATCGATATTTTGTGGACGTCTTTGACAAATTCTGGATCGACCTCGGTGTAGGTTCCCAACCGGATCTACACGGAATATCTCGTTCTACGTAGGTGCGGAATCCCTACGTAAGACGTTATGAGCGTAGAAGACGGTATACGTTAACACGATCGAACACACGTTACAATAAGCAAAGACACGTTGTATATTGCAACTGGAAACACGTGATATCAATCACTGATTACAGGACCTCGTACAATAATGACTCGACCGCTTACAAACTCAGCCGTAACCTAATCCTTATAAACACGACAACTTCGCCTGGCATGTTCAGGCGAAGTTGTCACTAACTTCGCTTATCTAACAAGTTCGCCTATATCAGCGAACTTGTTAGCTAACTTCGCTTAACACAAAATACAAATCCAAACGACTCGATTACAGACACTATATACTGAACTACTGACATCATGTACCAACAGACTCTCCCTTGGCAGTAGCTTCAATCTTTATCTTCAACCACGTGTCTTGTAATCTTCAACAATCTTGTATCTTCATCTTTAAGCATGAACTCCTTCACGTACACAAACTGATACAATTCTTTGATATTTCTTCGCTTCGTCTTTCCAAGCAGGAATATAAAATATCTTCTTCTCATTCAGCACCTGCAGATCAGCTTGCGACAAGTTCACTAGATGCATCGGATCATAGACTCTCAGCAGCTCTTGTTCATCTTCGTCCTCCATTACTGCTTCAGCTGTTTCACAATCTACATACCACCACTTCAGATCCTTCAGCACATCCTTGGGCATTTGTTTCATCGGCACTTCTTTTAAACACCGGATCGGCTTATACTTCATAATCATCCAAGGCTTGCCATCTGCTCTCATCCCTCTATCTTTGTCTTCAATGAGTTTTCCCGTTTGTGGTTTCAACAGCTCGAACTTCTTCTCTTTTATACTTTCCTTCCAAACAATCTTCCCAATGACTCTGGCCATGTTATCATCACTTCTGTTTATTAACCCCAATCTGGCTAAGTCTTTCACTTCACATTGTGGCAATGTATTCAATGATCTCAACAATCTTTTGAAGTACTGAACGCCATCATATCTTTTAATTACAAAGAGCCTCAACTGCTCATCATATATCCAGCATATAATCCCCTTTCTCGATTCAGCATAGCTTCTAATGTTGTAACTCTTCTTAAACATAGTAGGGACCGCCGGTTTCTTCGTTTTTACGAACCATTGAGCATAGCCTTCTTTCCATCTTGGCTGCTCTTCCCATTCCGTCTCATCATTTCCAATCTCTTGACTCATATCTGCCTTATCGACTTCTGGAATCTCATGCTCCACATTCTCCTCTACTATCTCTCCCTCTTCTATATCATTTTCAATAACAATCTCTGCACCAATCTTCTCTATCTCATCCACCGGTAATACATCATCATCACCTACAAATTCATCATCCATCTCCTCAACGTCCACTACCACCACATCATCACCACCAGCTGCACTTGTCGACTCCCCCTGAGTTGTGGAAGTCCCAAGAGCTTGATCAGTTCTTGGCAACTCTCCACCTGCACCTTTCGATGCATTGGGATCATCGTCTCTATCATTTCGCTTCTTAGTCCTCAGCTCATCGCCTTTACAGCTCATCTCCCCCTGAGATGCCAAGAACTCCTTCAAAGCATCTATGATTTTGCCATGTTCTACCAACAGGGACGACTGTATCTGATTCTCTGCAACGAGGCGTTGAATAGCATGGGTCTGGATAAGATTCACCCCTTATTGTTCTGCCACGACCCGTTCAAGTGCTGCTATTCATTCAGAGTATGATAAGGTTGCATCGAAATCAAACCTCAGATGTGATATATCTTGAGTGTACTGAGGAGGGATTTCCAATGTAACCGGGACCCCAGAAGTAGGCATAGACGTAACCGCAGGTGGTATCGTCACCGATAACCCTGCAGTGGCCACAACCGTCGACTCAATAAATCGTGCCACGACCTCCGTTGGAGTAAGAGTTGGAGGTGGCAACGATACAATCTCCGGAGCCGATAGTTGGAATGTAGTGGGTGGGAGGCCAAAGGCAGATGAGGTAGCCACCACGGGAACGTCCGTGGCGCTTGGCCTTGTAACTTGTAATGATGAGGGAACAATATTCATACCGGCCAGTGCGGGTGGGGTGAAACGTACCACCCTTGAGCTCTCACCGGCTCCCGAACCTGCACCTGCCCGTTCCCTTCTTGATCTCCGAATCAACTGATGAACTTCTTCTTCATAATCTGACTCGCTGTCATCATCAGTTCTCTTTCTTTTCCCTTGAACCCGTTCTTGGTTAACTAGAATTCGTCTCGCTTCAGCCAACTCATCATCAGAATCAGAATCAGCCACCGTTGTAGCTGTCCTAGTCACATTCACACTTGAAACTTGTACATTTTCCTCTGGATCCACCCGATCCATATCAAAGAAGCCTTGACCGCCAAACGCAGCGTCAAGGTCTACATTCTCCTCCGGTGACACAACAGGAGCAGCAGGTATAGCTTGAGGTGCTCCTGCCTGTTGTGGTGCCGGGTCCCGAAACTCGTCCCCACGAGCTGGCACATACTCCGGGTTGATCAAGTACCCAAAAAGTGGAGTATGTCGAGGACGGAGCTCAGGTTTGCTCCTCGCACTGGAAGATCTGCAATGGGCGAAGATCCGTTTGCTCACACTTTCCACGTATCTAATTGGGCGACGCTGAGGTAGCATTGGAGCCACATGATTCAAGATCATCTGAATGAATCTTGGATACATAATAAATATCTCATGCGCCACCGCTCTTCTCTGTCGATCTATCTCGTAGAAGACCATCTGACTAAAGCTGTAACGCTTATTATAAGTCAGAGCAGTCATCGCTGACTGCATGGTCGCGCCCATGCCATCAGTGCCCGCCTTTCTCCCTGACATGCACACGATCATGACATGCATGAGAAAGCGCCACTGATCTAGTAAGAACCTCTTCCTTCTCTGAGTATCTCTCAAGGGACCAGAGTATCCCATCCTCAGAAACGCACCATCACGGAATGGAGCGACGAAATCTGTCGGATCATCTCTTGTCTCATCTCCAAACCGTAAAGCCGCCCGGATCTGTTCAGATGAGAACTGAACAATCTGATTGTTGACCGTTGCTCGCATCACCGGGGGCTCGACTCGACAGTCATATTCCACGGTTTGCCAAAAATCCTCAATGTTTGGCAAGGATATCGGCAGAGTTGTGGTAATCGCGTGGAATATACGCGAGCGTAAAAGAAACGTGATGATTTCGCGGAAATCATCAACTCCGCTCGCCTCCGGGTCTAATGTTATGTACATGTTATGACCCGGGAAGAACTGTCTTTGGTTGTCTCCTCCATCATCACCGCCTGCACCGCCTGCTCCAGCTACAGCAGCCATATCTGCATCAAACAGACTAAGTTAGATAAACGTCAAAGCAAATCACAAATTCGCCTGTTACCATGAGCGAAGTTGTGATCTGTTCTGTATAGGCGAAGTTAGAGGTGGGGCGAAGTTGGGAACAACTTCGCTTCAACTTGAACTTCGCCGGATAACAGTTAAGTAAAAGGGGCCAGGCGAAGTTAATGATAACTTCGCCTAACCACAACATCGCCTCATGTACTGTAACCTAATTAAATATCAGGCGAAGTTGAACCTCAGGCGAAGTTACGGATAACTTCGCCTAAACTGTAACTTCGCCGAATATGAAACGGCGACAGATTAGACTGTTCAATCAACGTGATTTGGACAAATTGGAGAATGTTCGGTGATAAACACATGATATTATGAAGATCTAGACGATTCAGTTGATTACTACGGCGTGAAAGTAAGTTTGAAAATCGGTTATTGAAGGTTCGGAAAAACGAGGTCGTGAATCGGGTCGAAACGACCTTTGATTAACGTTAAAGATGGCGATAATATGACACTACAGCCCTACACACCTTTAACTCACGGATTAGAACTGAAAAGAAAACACAGATGAGTAGATCGATAAGTTCGCTTAGGGTTTTTGAAGATAAGTTCGCCGGTTTGAAAATAATGAACTGTTTGACTATTAAAATCCTTTATATAGGGTCAAAATTATACAGGCGAAGTTATCCATAACTTCGCCTATTGTAGGCGAAGTTAGGGATAACTTCGCTGATATTAAAATTTTCAAAACTAACCCCATACTTTGAACAATTTGCAATTAAGTTATAAAACATCCTTTAAAGCGTTAAATGCTACGATCAAGACCAAGTAACCAGGTATAAAATCATACAACTACATAAGTAGAAAAATTTTAAAAATAAAGTACACGGGATCAAATTTCAGTCTCGATAGGGACTACCATGTTTTAGAAAAGATCCGAACAGGAATCATACTAATTACGTGACTGTCACACAGATCCGTGTTTAGCTGTATTATGACATAAAGAAACAGGTTGTAAGCAGGTAAATGACTTAGAATGGTTTTCATCGTTTCTGTGATACGGGTTAGGTTCAATTAAGCTCAAAACTTAAGTGGGCAACAACTCAGAGAGTATGATGCCTCCTATCTATTCTCAAAGCGTATTTGGCTTTCTCCAAGTCACCCCGAGTTGACCTCGACCCGTAGTGTCTGATTAAATAGTAATTACTCTTCGATCTTCAGACTCTTCTTCCCGTTCCCATTCTAACATCTTGATTGAGAAGTCTTAACATTATGAACTCTAGAATGTCTCAATAACACACATTTTTTTTAAGTATTTACACAAACTTCAGAGTAGTAAACAACTGCAAGTTCCGAATCTGGATCACTGCAGTTTCTTGACATGCTATCTTCACGGGAATCAGAACACTCACGGGCTCGTGTATGACTGGGTAATCGCTTTTATGCCTATCATACGGAAAGATATATATGGAGACATGCACAACTCATAAGGAGTTTCCACATAAAATCGAGTAGATTTAGTTAGTATCACTTGTACTTTTACGCACCATAAAAAGCTACCATGACATACAATGACTGTTCTAAAGTCTTTTAGGCCTTATAACTTCACTAGTTAAGCACACAGAATCAGTATATCTATCACTTTCCAAGGTTGGATCAATTTTCTGTTAATCATAGTAAAGGAACTTCTTACGAAGTAGTATACTTGAAAAATAATTTCATTTCCCGAAAAATTTTAACTTCAATCGCCCCGATCAAATTGAAGTTTTCAGGTAAACGGCTATCCTGAAGATCTAATGGATCAGCTGGACCGACCACATACGAGTATGTGTCCTTCTAACTAAGTTTGAACGACTAATTTTCAGCGAAAGAATAAAAACACATCATAAACCGCCCCAGTCACTTTCAGTCATCTGGTTAATGGCTATCCTCATATTCTACAAGTAGAAATGAGGACCAAACATATCCGAAGATATGTCCTTCAAACTGAGACAACCGACATAATTCTAAGCGATAGTGACCCTTTTTTTTTAAGTAAAGACAAAAACACGGTTACTCGGGATTGATCATCCCATTCAGCTCAACAAGGTTTTAAAAACGATTTTTGTCAAACGCTTTAGTGAACAAATCAGCGAAATTATCTAACGTATCAACCTTTTCGAGCACAATCAGTTTCTTCTCAGCACAATCCCGTATAAAATGATGACGGATGTCAATATATTTAGTTTTACTGTGTTTTACGGGATTGTTAGTTACTGAGATAACAGCAGTATTATCAATGCAAATAGGAGTATGAGTGAAATTCAGACCATAATCGCGCAATTGCTGTTGAATCCAAAGAACCTGGGAGCAGCAGTTGGATGCTGCCATGTATTCTGCTTCACAGGTTGAAATGGCGACTGAGGTCTGCTTCTTGCACTGCCATGACACTAATCTGCCTCCAAGAAACTGACATCCACCTGTTGTTGACTTCCGACTCTGATTGCACCCTCCATAATCAGAATCCGTGTAGGCGACCAACTCCAAGTCTCCTCCTCTCGTGTACCACAATCCCAGCTTAGGTTTGCCTTTGAGATAGCGCAATATTCTCTTCGCACCCTTCAAGTGAGATTCCTTTGGGTTTGCCTGAAAGCGTGCACAAAGATAAACAACAAACATAATATCAGGTCTAGAAGCAGTTAAGTACATTAAAGAACCTATTATTGCCCGATATTGGGTTGGGTCCACGTCTGCATCGTTGTCTAAATCAGCACCCAATTTATGGTTGACGCAGACTGGAGTATCAAATGGAATGCTGTCCTCCATCTTGAAGCGTTTGAGAACATCATGGACATACTTAGTCTGATGAATGAACATCCCATATTTCTTCTGATCAACCTGCAGACCTAAAAAGAAAGTTAGTTCACCCATAGCACTCATTTCAAATCTCTTTTTCATGACGGCCTCAAACTCCTGACACATGGCGACTTTTGATGCAGCAAAGATGATGTCGTCCACGTAGACTTGCACCAGAAGAAAGTCGCTTCCTTTTCTCTTGAAGAACAGAGTGCTATCAATCTTTCCCTTTTCAAACTCATTTTCAAGCAAGTAGTCGGATAGTGTTGAGTACCAGGCACGAGGAGCCTGATGTAGCCCATACAGTGCTTTACTTAGCTTGTATACGTGATCAGGAAAGTCTGGGTCAGGAAAACCCGGAGGTTGCTCAACGTACACAACTTCATCGACTTTGCCGTTAAGGAACGCACTCTTCACGTCTAACTGAAATACCTTCATCTCCTTATGTGCAGCAAATGCCAAAAACAAACGAATGGCTTCCAATCTTGCTACAGGAGCAAACACCTCATTGTAATCGATCCCCTCTTGCTGATTAAAACCTTTTACAACCAGCCTCGCCTTGTTCCTGATAATAATCCCTTTCTCATCTCTCTTGCATTTGAAAACCCATTTTGTGCCAATTGCATGCACATTCTTCGGTTTTGCAACCAAGTTCCATACCTCCATCTTTTTGAACTGGGCTAATTCTTCTTGCATGGCTTCGACCCACGAGCTGTCCTTAAAAGCCATTTGATAGTTCTTTGGTTCAATCTGGCTGATGAAGCAGGTGTACAAGCATTCGTTTATGATTCCTGTATCTTTAATGCTTGTGTAAACACAGGTGTGCTCATTCAAGCTTTGTCTTGTTTGTACACCGTCGGACAGATCACCTATCACATTCTCCAAAGGGTGGTTTTTGTGAACTCTCGTAGTCGGAACCGCACTGACTTGCAGATTGTCTTCCAGGTTCGAATGTAGCTCATCAATGGGTGATTGTTGTTGAGAGTGAAAAGGATTGAAGAATTCCTCTTCAGTAGAGGCAGCAAGGGTATCGACAGCATTTGACGAGGAAGGCTGACATTCATCGTACAGCGGTCTTTGCACAACATTGTCTTCCTCATCGTAAAGCATCTTCGAAGCTATTCTTTCATCTACTTCTGCACAATCCAAGTAAGGCATGTTAAAAGATTTAAAAAGTCTTTTAAATTTCTGCTTCAGAGGGCAATCAGCAATTAGGTGTCCTAATTGATTACATCTGAAACAACTCCTGTGTTCAACTTTCTTTTCAATAGTTGTTTTAGATGTTGAGGCTGCATTATTGCCAGTTTGTCTCACATATGGTGGGACATACGGGTTTAGTGGAGATTTCTTTTCAGTTGTTTTATGTTTCTCTCCACCTTTTGGTAGCACTGCCTCTTCTTTTGTCTCTCTCGACTTGGATGACTTGTCCGAGTTTGATGAGACAGGACTAGGAGCGGAAATCTTAACACTCGAAACAGGCTTACTTGTTTCGCCTTTACTAACTTCTGGTTCTTTAATAGTAACCTTAACCGGAACTGTCTGACCAAAATCAACATCAACAGATTTCTTATTACTAGGATCATAAGTGTAATTATGATTTTACGGTGGTGGAACTTCATGATATCCAATTCCTCCCCTTTTAACTGGGGAACCTTGATCGCTAACGAGGTGATCAAGTATAGCGGAGGAATTTCTGAATTGCTCAAGTTTCCTGTTTAGTTCCACCACTTTCACCTGGTGATCAGCTATATGTTTATCCCTTTCAGCTATTAGTTTGGTTTTCTCTTCTAACACTTCATAGCTAAGATCAATTACTTGAATTTTTTCAGCTAGATTTGCTTTAAGACTCCTAATATCTTTCTCACTAGCTTTTATTTTTACTTTATAACTGTTTTCTCTAGCTTTAGTGAAATGATGATCTTCTTTTAATGTTTTAAATTGAGCATCTAAACTAACAAACTGATCAGTTATAGTTGTCAATTGTTCAGACAGATTTTCACATTTAGTACAAGGGAGTTTAGTACTTACCTCGGAGAGCTGGTCTTTCACTTCTGCCATGAAAGCTTCATTTTCGCCAGTCACTTTCTCACTATCTGCAGCTTCGATGTTCGCCAAATTGGCCTGTTCGAAAACTTCCTCAACATGCAGATTCTAGCTGTACTCCCCGTTTTGTCTGGAAATCATGGCTCTATTCTCACTACCACCCCCATTCTGTTGTGTAGACCTGTTTTGACTACGTTCTACACGTTCATTTGTGCACTCCTTCGCAAAGTGGCCATTCTGCTGACAGTTATAACATCGCACCTTTGACTTGTCAAAACCCGGTCTCTCACCAACAAACTTTCTACCTGTCTTCTTCATAAACCTCTTAACCCTTCTCACAATCATCGCCATCTGCCACTGCAGATCCATCTCTTCCAGATCATCAGCATCGATCTAATCATAGTCTTCGTCTAACGTTGCAGGATCAACAATCTTACCTTGAATGTAATTTTCATACGAAGCAATGAAAGATGCATAGAGAGCAAACTGCTGTTCAGCAGATTTAACACTCATGGGCATCTTTGAGTAGTTGTTGTTCGAAACACTTGGGGAAAAACTACTCTTAGTTTCTTGAGGTTTAGAAGCATTTGATCCACCAGCTACAAAACACACATCACCATTCATGTTGAGAGATACATGACCTTCATGTGTTGAGTTAGCGCCCGAGTCTCCTTTTGAGTAGTAAGCAGACGATTCAGACTTCGAACTTGAACTTGAGTTAACTTTTGCACCATACATTCCTGGATCCTGAACCTGATCAGTTGGTGTCTCTTTACGAACCATGTAAAGTTCAAAAGTTCTTAGTTTGTTGACTGCTGTTTCCAAGTCATAGTCGGCAAACTCTTTGTCTTCTCTCATCAAGACAGTGTACATCTCCCATTTCGGTGGGAGAGCATCAAGAAGCTTTTCAACGATCTCATCTTCTTTGTAAGTAATGGAATAGTTGCTGAGTTCGGTCATCAGATGATAATATCTAGTGATGATATCATCAAGTGATTCATTCTTCAAGTACTTGAACACCGAGAATTGGGTTTTAAGTCGTTTAATCTTTGATGCACGAATCCCCACATTACCCTCAAAATGGTTTTCAAGTGCTTCCCAAAGCTCTCTAGCAGTTTTATACTTTCTGAAGGTGTGAAGAATCTCTTGTGGAAGAGCCATTGTTATCGCTGCATGAGCTTTGCTTTCAGCCTCATACATTTTCTTTTCTTCTTCTTCCATCTCTTTGTATTTCTTAATCTGATCACGACCCTCATACTCAGCAGTTGGTGGAATGTAACCATCTTGTATGCACACCCACATCTTAGCATCTTGGTATTTGACATATTGCTCAAACCGATCCTTCCATGCCACAAAATCGGTTCCCTTAAGCATCTTCGGTGCCTTTGTAGCTGAACCCGCTTCCACTTCCATCTTCACCAGTTTTGTAATATTTATTGAAGACATCTTTCACAAAACACAAAGAAACCCGAAAAATAAAAATTTTATTTTTAACAGTACTGTAGGCGAAGTTGTGGATAACTTCGCTTAAGTCTGTACTTCGCTGATTCTGAACTTCGCTCCTTTTTTTTTAAATTCGCCTGATTCGGCGAAGTTGTGTATAACTTCGCTTAAGGTAAGCGAACTTGTGAGGTAGGCGAGTTGTGGGTAACTTCGCTTGAGATAAGCGAACTTGAGAAGGTAGGCGAAGTTGTGGATAACTTCGCTTAACCTTATATCTTCGCCTAAACCCTACAAACAGTGACGGCAACTTCGCCTGATGAACACGATGGTTTTGCAGGTTTGATTTCTGGATTTTACGAGGTTTGTGAAGGTGTAATGGGTTGTTTATGATGGTGGGAGGCGAGTAGGACACAAAAACTCGGTAAACTCGTCCCGCGAATAGTCGAACGTTTCGATTTCTACACCCGCGTGATAATCCCGAACCACACAATCACGAGCAAAAGCTCTGATACCAATTGTAGGTTCCCAGCCGGATCTACACGGAATATCTCATTCTACGTAGGTGCGGAATCCCTACGTAAGACGTTACGAGCGTAGAAGACGGTATACGTTAACACGATCGAACACACGTTACAATAAGCAAAGACACGTTGTATATTGCAACTGGAAACACGTGATATCAATCACTGATTACAGGACCTCGTACAATAATGACTCGACCGCTTACAAACTCAGGCGTAACCTAATCCTTATAAACACGACAACTTTGCTTGGCATGTTCAGGCGAAGTTGTCACTAACTTCGCTTATCTAACAAGTTCGCCTATATCAGCGAACTTGTTAGCTAACTTCGCTTATCTAACAAGTTCTCCTATATCAGCGAGGAGCAAACCTGAGCTCCGTCCTCGACATACTCCACTTTTTGGGTACTTGATCAACCCGGAGTATCTGCCACTTTTGTTTTTAACTTCGCTTATCCTACCACTTGTTAGATTTTTTTTTTTAACTTCGCCTAAAGTCAACTTCGCTCCTCCTTAACTTCGCCTGTCCATAACTTCGCCTAACCAAAACTTCGCCTGACAGATAACTTCGCCTATGATAAGCGAACTTGTGAGGTAGGCGAAGTTGTGAATAACTTCGCTTAACCTTATATCTTCGCCTAAACCCTAAAATTTAAGCGACTTCGCCTGAACCCAATAACTTCGCCTGCGGCGCTGATCGGCCAGAAACGCATCAGAAACGTGCCAGAAACACCAAAACGCAGATCTCGAACCATAGCATAAGAGCCTAAGGCTCTGATACCAATTGTAGGTTCCCAACCGGATCTACACGGAATATCTCATTCTACGTAGGTGCGGAATCCCTACGTAAGACGTTACGAGCGTAGAAGACGATATACGTTAACACGATCGAACACACGTTACAATAAGCAAAGACACGTTGTATATTGCAACTGGAAACACATGATATCAATCACTGATTACAGGACCTCGTACAATAATAACTCGACCGCTTACAAACTCAGCCGTAACCTAATCCTTATAAACACGACAACTTCGCCTGGCATGTTCAGGCGAAGTTGTCACTAACTTCGCTTATCTAACAAGTTCGCCTATATCAGCGAACTTGTTAGCTAACTTCGCTTAACACAAAATACAAATCCAAACGACTCGATTACAGACACTATATACTGAACTACTGACATCATGTACCAACACTCGGTACTTGTTGATTTTTTCCCCGGTCCCTTCTGGGTGGTCGACGTAGGACTTGTGGTTGATCTTTTATCCAAGCTACTACATGAGACATATGCACCGGATGAAGTAGTTTTCGTACGCTTTGGTATTGAGCCACCATTATGGTCCGGTTTAACTAACTCGACCCGTTTAGAGCACGACTTGTGTATTTGCCACAAGTAGTCATCGTCCCACATTTTTACCATTCCGTACTTGTTGAACACTTTAAATTTCCATTTGTCGCATGTGAATTTGTATACTTGAAGATCATCGATCCCGCTCGCTCGCATTCGACGACTGTTTCTATTATGTAAATTTGTAAAAAGTCCGACAAATTTGAGAGTACCATCTTCCCGATATCATATTGTCGGTATGGTCTTTACTTCCCACCATCCTATAGAACAACTCTCGCACTTTGCCCCAAAATATACGGTGCTTTTGATAGTCCACTACAATTTAATAAAGATATGTTTAAAAAATATTTTTAAAATTTTATATGAAACCAAAAAAAAGGTTAAAATAATACCGGCTTGTCGATCTTCGTATTAACCCAAGCACCGCACAACGCCTTTTTCTCCTCTCTTTTTTTCCAAGGAGTTGTTTTTCTTTTTGGAACGACTTCCTTGGACGCTCGGCTCGAGCCTCCCACTCCTCCTTAGTTCTTCTTTTTTAGGGCTCGTTTGCCCTTGGTAGCCTCTTTACGAACCTCTTGTGTCTTCGGAATGGGCACAGCTTCTTGGGGACCGGGGGTGGCACCGGTCACTACCGTTTTTTCAGTTAATAGGGTAAATTTCCCGATTTTTCCCGAAAATTTTTATATGTATTAAGCGTGGTCACCCTGATGTGTTTTTCCAAAAATGTAACTACCACCACTGATTTTTCTTTATATATAATACCTAATCGTTTGATTTTTTTTATAAAACCTCGCAGTTTTTATAAACAAAAGTTACAAAATAGTAGTTAAATAGTTAAAGGTTTATTTTTACAATACTTAAAATTGAAGGGGGTTATTTGTAAAAATCAAAACTTGTTTTAAAAAAAAACCTAGGGATTGCAATTTTGATTAAGGTTCGGAAAAAAAATATGTTACCTCACATGCTCACCCGCGCCCCTGTTCTGGCCACTATGGTCCATCATTCGCTACCCACCGCCCTTTGCTCAGCCTTTGTCTGCAAGGTAATGATTCACCTCTATTTTGTTGTTAAACATTATATTGCATTTGTATTGATTAATGTTCAAGGATTATAAAATTACGGTTTGTAATTGTCAAATTGGGGATTTGAGAAAATTGATCAACTAAACTTGTAATTGGTATTGTATGATGAAATTTTAGTTTAACTCAACATATTGAATCTTTTTAATTAGGTAAATCATGAGAAATTGATCAACTAAGATTGGTGGTTTACATAGAAAAACAAATTGTTGAAACATTTGATATGGAATCCATAATTGAGAAATTCAAAGATCTTAAAGGTCGTCGGCTGCTTTGCATTTCTTCTTCTAGGTACTCACCCTTCCTCTCGCATTAGCATTAATATTTTAGGTCTTCGTTGGTTAGAAGTTATCTACTTTTTTTTAATTTATTTATTTATTTATTTTGTTGTAAGAACAATCATTTGAATGAATGAAGAAAAATTTAATATATAGATGTCATATTGTTTGACCCGACCCGAACCGAATCACCGACACGAACCGAATCTTCGACCCGAAAATTTTTGATTCCATGACTTCGGTCACCCTCATGACTATGCCCAAGTGTCGCCACTGGTCTTCGGAACAAAAAGGTCGGGAGACGGTGGTGGTAGTTGACTCAAGTTATGCTCCATCTCAGTGGTGCCAAACACGTTGTCATCGTCATCTTGACTAAAAGACATTTTTGGTCGGGAACACCCACCCCATTGATCTATACATTTTAAAAAATATAGATGAGTAATATGGTGTGTGTGTGTGTATACATCTTTTTTTGAAGTAGCGTAGAGAGAATTGAGAGTGTTGGAATTTTTTTTTAAGTTAGGGGTTGTTTATATAGGTAAAAAGTAAAAAAAGTTTTTTTTATTTACTCTAATCCCAACGGTCAAATCTCAGGTCCCTAGGCCAAACAGTCATTTTTGCCAGCGCATGTCACACCCCAACCTACGACGGAATATGCTGGGACGCAACATAATTGTATCATAGCTCAAAAGACACTAAAGTAAATACGCGTGTCAATATCCAAATTATTTATTTCATATAATTCAAGTACGCAAAAATACAAGCATTGTCTTGAAAATAATTAAACTTACAACTTAAATAAATAAGAACAAAATCCGTCTTTATAAATCATACAACCTAAAGTCCAATCTACTCTTTAATCTTTTGCTTCATCCAATATAGCTACCTGCGTCATGCGTGAAAATATATAGTTTGTCAACATAAAGTTGTGCAAGTAATCACGGTTTTTGAATACATATAATATTCAAAATAAAAATTCCTTCCGATAAATATGAAATACTACAACTAGTATAACAATAATATAAAAGTTGTCTTTTCACTCGAATCCCATGGATAACGAGCTACTCCGACGGCGTATGATCATACTAATGAGGATGAGATACCAACGACCAAAACTTAAAATAAACACATAGTCACATTTGCACGTATAACTAATCCAGCAATATCATATAACGCAAATAATGAAATTGTAGTGTGAAACACAATGATTGAGTTGTAAACACATAACGCCCCCAAAATGTAAAACGGTAAAAAGGGGAATATGAATTACTTACCTTAACCGGTGAATTAACGAGGTTGAGATAATAATAAAAAGTAGGATGGACATGGTTAAGCCATTCGAGATACGTCAACAAAAATGCCCTAATTGTTAACGATAGTATTAATAAAAGAGGAAAAGAATTAATAAGACATAACGATTTGAGATTTGATGGAATATCATTAGCTTCAACGTCATTATTGTGATTTAATCGGTTTGAAGGATTTGGAGTCTTTAGGGTTTTAAATCATTATATTATTTATTTATTTTATTATTATTATTATTACTATTATTATTAGTGTTAATATTATTATTTGGTAAATAAGATAATCGATATATTTTATCCACATTTATATTTTCAAGTAAATGAATTTTAATAATATATAACCGATATTAGTATTAATAAACAATATATATATATATATATATATATATATATATATATATATACTTTGATGAAACATTAATGTTAATTATTTGAACCTTTAAGCTAGATTGATTTAGATGAAAATATCTGTTTCATATTATATATATATGAAAGTGTACATGTGTGTAAGTATATAAATACATAAATATATACATACATACATATATATATATATATGTGTGTGTGTGTGTATACGTATTCATACATACAAATATATACTTATAGATATATAGGGAAATATGACATAAAACCACGGTCAAATTAACACTTCCAAGGTTCGGTTTCGTTAAAACAATGCCCATTTAAACTTATATATTGATTAAAATGTTTAAAAAGAAGGAAATTATAAAAAAAAAACACAAAACCGGGCCTGGAGAATGTTCGAACCCGCGCCTCCAGGCCGGTTCATAGTTTAATGCATATGCACCTGCCATCAGGGCAGGTGTCTAACTCAGTTAATAGATTAAACTGAAATATATATAACAACTAGTTCAGCCGTTCTTATTTACTCATAAACGCTAGACTTTCAATTCGTTGATTCGTTCATTGTATGATAAAATTTACTTAGGTTTTTTGATTGTTGATTAAAAACAAGTATAATGCATATAAATATTACCGTTAACAGCTACGAATTGAGGGTTATTGAGCAATAATTGATCACAGCTGGAACTTGAAATCAACTCAGGTCTTGACGGCTTTGTTACTTGCAACTGTGTTAGGGCTTAGTTTCGCAATGTTATGAGGAATGTGTGAGCGAATTTAATTGTAAATTGGTCATGTATTTATAGTGTAACTAGGTTCATATGGCCGCGGGTTCAATTAGGGTCTATTAGCTATTGTGAGTCATTTACCAAGATTAAACCATCGGCGGGATGCGATTTTGATGGGGAATCATTTTTGTAAAGTCAATTTCGTGTTTTACGTGTTTTAGGAATGATTAAGCGAGTTACCATATGAGGGGGGGGGGGTTGTCGGCTGAGCTTGGGGAAGGAGAAGAAAGAAGAAGATTTTTTTGAATAATATTTGCAATTAAGTCCTTGCCATTTTATGTGGGATGCAAAATGGGTTAGAAGTAAGTTTAGGGGTTAATTTTGCATATTCTTGATAGTTTAATAAATATATAAAAGAAAATAAAACAAAAGAAACATTTTATTGATAATTTCACCGGAATACGAACCGGATCGGCTAACGTTTACAAATACAAGAAAAATGGAAAACCGAAATGTTACAGTGCAAGCCACAACGAACAGTCTAATAGTGAGGTTTATTATAAAACAATAGTGAGGTTATTATAAAACATAAATGGTTGCGACACCAATAGTTAAGCCTAAATCATTTTATGTTTTCTATTAATGTTTTGTAATTTTAGAAACTTTAATTTCATGCGTAGATAAATATCTATGTATGTACATAAAAAACTATTTAACTAATTTATTTATTTATTTTTAAAGGTTTATTGACACATTTTTAGATTATATGTTGGAATTTGGATATATGCCTACAAATGATTTACACATATGTAGGCTCATTAAATAACTGAGTTTTGATTACATACATATATAAGAATTAGAAGACATGGGGTGGACGATAATTGGTGAGAAGAAGGTGAGACTTGACTCAGTTAGGGAAAAGGATGAATTCTTGTTGCTATCGAGATTTTGGAAGACAATGACTGGTTATTGTTGGCGATGGCGGTAATCAATGAAACCAACAATGAGAAGAAGATTGTCGACTTGCAGAAGATATGGTTGTGGTAGACAGTGGTAGTAGCAATTATAGGTGGTCGGTGTTGATGGCATGCGGGGGTGAAGAAGAAATGTAGGGTGGAGAAGAAATAGAGAGTTCCAACAAAAATCATATTTAACTTGAAAAGCCGTAAAAACCACTTTAAACATTAATTTTTTAATTTATATTTTTTTTTCATTTGTTATAAGTTATTAATATATTCTAAAAAAAACCAATAAAATAAAAAAATATGTAGACTGTGAAAGTACATGTATGTATCTTCTTAAGTTACGCACACACACATACTAGCTTTAGAGCCCATATAACACACGAGATGATCCAAATAATAAAGTTATAAATAAAGTAAATAGATACATACTGTACATGAAAAAATGATTACATCTATACTTACTTCTATACTTATATCTATACTATTTATACACAAATTGATTTTATTTATATCAGAAAAAAGAACTTAATAAATAATAACAATAATAAAGCAAGTGTAAAAACATACCTGAGAACGGTCCATCTATAGGAAATTTGATTCTCATTATCATATATATATATATATGCAAAGTATAAAATGAAAACCCACTTGAGTTGTGAAAACCCGTGAAAACCCGTGAAAACCCTTTTTTTGTTACACGTAATATATGTTGTTACATTTAATACAAAACATCGAAAACATAAAAATAAATGTTTTGCTATTTTTTTTACATTTTTTACTAATTTTTATTTATGTTTTCATGAGAAAGAAAGTGTAAATAAACTTTAACATTTTTTATTAACTTTTATTGCGTACCATAAGATTTAATCTTTAATTAAAAACATGTGGTTGGGAATGAGTTTCTAGAGTTTTCACAACTCAAGTGGGTTTTTATTCTAACCTAATACACACACACACATACACCCACACACATATATATATATAGGGAGAGAATCAAGAAAAAACTCACCTTTAGAGAGAAAACTAAAAAACTCCTAAAGAATTATTTTTAATTAAAAATAAAAAATATATTTTCAAAATTCTGTTTTAGCCATTATTCTTATATTTTCTTATATTTCACTCGAAAAATAAAAAAAAACCGCTGTAATGCACATACGTATTACTGTGCGATACCGTTATATTATACATGTGTATTACTATGTATTTTTGAGTTTAATAGTGCTTTATTGCATATATTCAATATTTGTGTATTGTATATGTGTAGTAGTGTTGTATTATACGAAAAATAATAATAATAAAATAAAAGTCGATGTGGTGCACATGTGCGTTAATGTTGTATTACACATACGTACTAATGTGTATTAGTCTTATATTGCATATATACAATAGTGTGTATCAAATATGTGCAACAGTGTTGTATTCTATGCAGTACAAACACTTTTGCATATATGCAATGCACACTATTACACATGCGCACTATACCGACGAGGTTAGCGACAAGGTTTTTTTTTTTTTGAATCAGAATAATGGAAAAAAAAAAAGAAACTTCAAAAAAAAAATTAAAAAAGTTAAAAATAGATTTTTAGAAGTTTTTATGAGTTTTTAAGTTTTCTCTTTAAGAGTAGTTTTCACTAGAACCCACCCCTATATATATATATATAGGGGAGATTTCAAATGAGAACCCCTTTGAGTTTTAAGAACTCGAAAGAACTCAGTGTAACGATTTTTTTTTCGAATTTTTTTACACATGCGTAATATATGTAAGTTACATACACGTAAAAAAATTACAGAATTTTTTACACACTGAGCCGACATTTTACACATGTGTAATGGACATAAAAGTTAGTGTAACCACTTACATCTTTATTCTCTCTCATACTTTGACTTTTTTGCCAGATTTAATCTCAACCACATATTCCAATTCACCTAATTAAATGTGTGGCCTAGAATAGAGTTCTTAAGTTCTTATAACTCAACATGGTTCTCAAAAGATCTCTTCCCTATATATATATATATATATATATATATATAGAGGGAGAATCAAAAGAAAACTCATCTTTAGAGAGAAAACTTAAAACTTCTAAAGAATTATTTTTAATTAAGAATAAAAAATATTTTCAAATTTCTGTTTTTGGCATTATTCTTATATTTTCTTACCCTTTACTCGAAAAAAAACAAAAAAAAACCCGCTGTAATGCACATACGTATTACTGTGCGACACCTTTGTATTATACATGTGTATTACTATGTTTTTTTAAGTTAAATAGTGTTTAATTGCATATATTCAATATTTATGTATTGTATATGTGTAGTAGTTTTATATTATATGAAAAAAATAATAATAAAATAAAAGTCGATGTAGTACACATGTGTATTAATGTTGTATTACACGTACGTACTAATATGTATTCGATGTGCGCATTAGTCTTATATTGTATATATACAATAGTGTTGTATCAAATATGTGCAATAATGTTGTATTCTATGCAAAACATTACTTTTGCACATATGCAATGCTCACTATTACACATGTGCATTACACCGACGAGGTTACCGACAAGGTTTTTTTTTTTTTTTTGGAACCAATAACAACATATAAGAAAAATGGAAAAAAAGAAAATTCAAAATTTTTTTGGAGTTTTTAAGTTTTCTCTTTAAAAGGAGTTTTCACTTGATCCACCCATATATATATATATATATATATATATATTTATATATATATATATATATATATATATAATTGAAAGAATTTTGGTTATAACCGATTTTAAAAAAGGCTTTTCATACAATAATAGTTCTTAGATACACCATGAAAATGATTTTTATAATTTTGAGGGGACTTCTTGACTTAGCCATAATGACAACACATAAAAATAACATATTAACCTTTCAATTTTGTGAATGTTTTGCTTCATTTGAGCATAATTTGGTATGACATGTTTCACACACTACATTTTAATCACCATTAAAGGAAAAATAAACGCTGACACAAATGTTTCAAATTTGATGAAAGTTAGAAGTATTGATACGTCTGGAGGTAGCATGTTGAAAGTGTTCGCCGTCTTTTCTTAAATTTAAATAGTTGTGGGGAAAATAGTTAGTTAGCCAAATCCCAAATCTTTTCATTATTTCCAAAAATGTCATTGAAAATAAATTCGAAACCTAAATCACGTTTAAAATTCTAACTTTTATTTGTTTGACATTTTCAATTCAAAACTTTGAACCCGTAACAAATTTTATGATAAATCTATTTGCACTCTCAAACTTTTCAAAATACTCATATTACCCCCTTTTGACCCTTAACAAATTTTGAGCTAAATGTAGTTAACTTGTACCACATAAGCTATTTACCAAATTTTGACTCGTAACAATCAAATTTAAGTTCCATAAAAAACCTGAAACAGTCATTGAAAAAAAACCGAGAAACTGATTATGATAAACTTTATTATATATGAAAGTGAATGGTATATATTATTACATTTTAACATATATATAGTTTAGTAAATTAACTGAAAAAATTAATGGATAGGTTTAGAACATATATTTATAATTTATAAGAATATTTATTTTTATAAAAATGTAGAGTATAGATAATAAAATAGAGTTTAAAGGAAAGTGAATAATTTAATATTGTTATAGATATAATATAAATGGAGTGTAAAAGGAGAGTGAATACTTATTGATCTTCGACATAGTTATTAGTTTGGAGGGAAAAAGTTATGAGATTTAACCACAAACTGACACGTGTCCACAGTTATTTTACTTTATTAGAATAGGTAGATATAACTTATACCGGCCGAGATTTAGAGAGAACTCCTCTTAAAGAGTGAATTAGAGAACTAACAAATAATTATTTTTAACTTTTAAAAAAAATGTTTTGTAATTTTTTTTCTTTTATCATTCTAGTAAGTTGATATTGTTCCTAAAAAAAGCTGTCGATGTAGTGCATATGTGCAATAATGTGTATTGTTTATATACGATAGTGCCAGACCGCAACCAAAGGCGGCGGAGCATGCCGGGGCGTAACGTATTGATAACAGTAGCTCAAAAGCCACTAATTAAAGTGACAATAATTATTTAAATCATTAACATTAAAAACAAGTAAGCAATTACAATAATCGAACCAAATACATCATACTTTTGTATTTTGAATAAATATCCTAACGTAAACTAAGTATCTTCAATCTTGATAATATTAAATACTTGAACCTGTAGCATGCATAAAAATATATTTTGTCAACGCGAATGCTGGTAAGAATACATAAGTTTAAGTTTATATATATATATATATATATATATATATATATAGATAGATAAAAATCACAATTCATATGTCAATGATGAGCATTACAATTCTTATGAAAATGAAGATAATTAAATAGATGTGGACCCGTTCATATTGATACAAGATCAATGTACTTGGGTAAATGTATGATCATACTAGATGAGGATGAGATATCAACCACCAAACATAAATAAACACTAAAGAACATAGAGCATAGTCATAGATCATGAAATAACCGTACATAAACATAAATTGAATTGTATTTTGAATAGAGAGGTATTAAAACTCAAATAGTACATAAGGTATGCATGTTACCCCCAAAATATATAAAAGATGAAAAAGGGGGTGTGTAAACTCACCTTGAATGTAACATCCAACTTTTGTTAAATAATAAATAACGGAAAGTTTTGTTGTTAACTGTGTGTCGTTAAATTAGTCGTGTGTTAAGTGTTTGGATAAGGATTGGGTTTGGTAAAGGAAGTGGGTGGTGGGGTCCATAGCTCTCTATATAAGGCCATCACCCCCCCCCCCCATCTTTTCACCATTTTCTTCCCACAACACACACACTCCATAGAACACACACATACTCTCTCTCAAGACCCGAATCCGAATCCGGGCTAAAGTAAGGAAGATCTTGGTGTTCAAGTGTCTTTAAACAACAAGAACACGTCCAGATCCTGGAGTTGTCCAGATCCGAACCGAACCCGAAGCCAAAGGTGAGTTTTGGCCAACAAGGTTAAGTTTTTTGGGTGATTTCGACATGCAAATCGATATCTTAGTAGATCGGGTTGTAAGATGTAAGAAAAACATAAACTTGGCGAGTTATAACCTCACGGGTATGATATAGGACAAAAAGGTGATGTTCGGACCTCATAAAACACGGGTAAAAAAGTTGGTACAACCCAAAACCCATAAAAAGAGTAGAATCGGGTCCTAAGGAGGAAACAAGGAGAAAAATGGCTTTAAATGGTTAAAACGATGAAAGGCAGGAATTTCGCATCGCACAGCCATGCGAAGCGAAATCAATATTTTTGCATCGCACAGTCATGCGAAGCGAAAAAGTCATGCGAAGCAAAATTCCATGCGAAACGAAAAATTCATGCGAAACGAAATTCCATGCGAAGCGAAAAAGTCATGAGAAGCGAAAAAGTCATGCGAAGCGAAATTCTTCCATGCGAAATTTCATGAAATTCATTTTCTGATGTATTTTTGTCAACCCCAGCCAGGGGCTCTGCCCCTTGGACCCTGCTAGGGGCTGCCGCCCCTAGACCCCGCTACCAGGGGCACTGTCCCCGGACCCCCGTTAGTTGCGGGTTTAATTATCTTAGATGTAAGAAGTAGTAGTAATGGATAATTGACATTGACGGTTCAACGTGCACAGCTAAGAAGGGCATTACCATTGACGGTGAGAGAAATCGTGTCTAGGTGAGTTCTAGCCCCATTTCTCTTTGAGATGGTTTCGGGGCTGTGTGCATACTTGTAAGAATAGTAACATATATACTTAGGTGCTTAACATGAACGATTAATGCAAGAATGAAAGAAAGATATATATCTATGTGATTAATACAAATGATTAATGTAAGAATGAAAGAAAGAGGTTAGAACTTGTATATGTTAGTTGTTTAACTTAATATGTTTGTAAGAATCTAGAAGGAATGTGAAGTAAGAGTCAGGGTGGCAGGCCCTTCTAATACCTGAGCAAGAATAGTAAGAGTCAGGGTGGCAGGCCCTTCTAATACATGGGCAAAAAGAGAGTGGCCGACTCTACGATATCGGTGCAAGAAGTCGGGTGGCAGACCTTTGTAATATCTGTGCAAGAAGTCGGGTGGCAGAACCTTATAATATCTGTGCAAGAATGTATGTATAATTGTATGTTTGTAAGAATGTGTAAGAATAATGTAAGAGTAGTACAAATAATATTTGTATGTAAATGAAAGAATGTGTAAGAATAATCCTGTAAACTGTTAAACTAGAACTCACTCAGCGTAGCTGACCTTTAGTATGCATGTAGGAAAAAAAGGCTGAGGCAGCTGGCGTGAGGAGGGACACATGGCAGGGACTGGAGAGACTGGCATCTTGGGATAGAAGTGTTATGAATTTTGATGTTATGTTAAGACAATTCAACTTTGTTTGAGACAAGAATTGTTGTTTTTGTAATATGATGGTGAATGTTTAATTATTCCGCGAAAGTTTTAATTAACTCTGATTTTAGAACTATGTTTATGAGTAAATCCAACACCAAAGTAGGGTTATCGGGAACGGGGCCTTACATTGAATTTGGTGGGATGAAAGATTAAGATCTTGGTTAAGTGTGTGAATTTCCTGATGTGTAAGCCTTGAATAAAAGTAATAAAGCTAATTTTAGTTTGTGTTTTATGAATAATTAACTAAGGATTATAATGTTATGATGATATGATAACTTGCACTTGAAAAAGAGAAAGAAAAAGGAAAACAAAATTGGACAGTTTGCTGTCCCAGAATAGATAAATTATAAAAAAAATATATGAAAAAATTCCCAAAAATTATAAAAAAAACTCCAGCCAACTAAACAATGTGTTAGGAACAACTTTCATTTAGAAAGTTCGGTCAGATTCGGACCCGAGATTGGCTAAAACAACCATTCTTCTAAAAGGTATAGATCTGCGCACTGATTTTAAAATAACGATGGTGAAGCCATACGAAAGAACAAAAATACAAATAAATAGTCAATAGAACTATAAGTCGATAAATTTAATTATAGGCTTTGGCCCTGCAACGTTCCAGTTTGTTATGACCAAGTTATTGCTCAACCTTTGTCAAACAATTCTGCTGTCAAATATGGAACATTGTAAATAACAATATTCTTGATGCTTTGTAATGGATATTGACAAAGAAAAATTATGAACCACTTGTGGTATGATAAAAACAATATGTTTGGTCATGTATCATCAAAATCCTTATGGTTCATGAATTAAAATAAATTAAACAAAACAAAAACTTCAAGAATGTACGAACTTGTGAAGGTGTGACCATTGAAGATCATCTTCCAACATTTAGTTCTTTGTCTCCTCCACAACATAAACCATGGTGTATGGATAATGTGGGATCCTTGACATGATTATATGATCGTTTTAGATCCACTATAAACAAAAAGAAAAATAAGAGAGAACAAAGAAAATATGATGAAAATGAAGAGCATAAATTAAAACCTTACTTGGAGTAATGTTTTAGGGAGAGAAAAAGAGATGAATGAGCAAAGGAAATAAGATGAAAATGAAGGGTATTTATAGTTGTGATTAGAAGGGGTTAAGTAGGTAACTCTTGGAGAGAAAGTTGTGTTTGGAATATGTTTGAAAGATGTTTTTCTTTTAATAAAATATGCCAAGTAAAATACTTAGGATAAAAATTAGTTTAAGATGATGTTAAAATATTTATCTAGACATGCCTGGTTCAACGTGTCAAATTAACGATTACACATGTAAACAATGAAATGAATATAGATTCAAGTATTTGAACATATGAAAATAATGGTAATAACTAGAAATGAATAATTTATGATTCGGTAATAATAATAATATAGATGATATATGAAAACTTTATTAAATTTGATCATGCGATCACGCAAAGAACAAGTTTTCGCAGAATGCTTAGAAATTGATATATTTTAACCTAGAGACTTTGATTAAAGTATAAAATACATAAAATAAGGTTAACAATCAATTTAAGAAATTAAAAGAAGATCCGGAATTTTAAATGGGTCGAGCTTTTAAAAACGAACGAATGTTACAAATAGTGTTTTATTACATATAATACAACACAATTGAATTATACAATACACACTATTGAATATATGCAAATATAACATTTATTGTATGCAATACACACTCTTGCATATATGTAATGTACATATGCATTATATCGATTTTTTTTATTTTTGCGTATAATATAACACTATTGCATATATACTATACAAGTAATTGCATATATGCTATCCAACACTATTGCACATATAAAATACACACTATTGCACATATGCATTAAAAAAAAGTCGATGTATTGCGTAATGTGCACTACAATGAGTTTTTTTATTATATTTTTTTCTTGTGAAGAATAAAAACATATAAGAAGAATAAAAAAAATTTAAAATATATTTTTTAATTAAATTAAAAATATTTATTTATTAGTTCTCTAGTTTCCTCACTCTAAAAAGGAGTTCTCTCTTGATTCTCTCCCTATCATATACGAGGTAAATATACGTAGATCCTGATGTTTGGTTTATTTGTACCTATTTAAGTGTGTTAACTTACTCATTTTACTAGTTTAGTTTAGGAACTATGGTACTTCATACATGTTTATTGTGTTTCAGGTCACAGGTACTTAACGCGCTTAATTTGGACCTGTACGAGCATGGAATGATGACCCGGGATGTCCAGCACGCTTACCGAGACAGTTATTTGAAGTTGCTGAGAAGAGAGACCCATCGCTAGCTCGATGGGTGTTGAAGGTGGGGCATCGCGCTACGCGATGCCATGTATTTTACTGGCGTTGACTTTGGTCCATCGCGTAGCGCGATGGACCAGGAGAGAGGACCCTCGCACTACGCGATGGTCCCCAGAATCGTGAAAGTTAGGGTTTTGTTTTATATTACGTTTTGACGACCCTAGACGGGATTCAACACCTTCCAGGCTATTTTCAGAGCAGAAGAGAGAGCCCCCATCACTTCCAATCATCTCTAAGCATCATACATGGCCTACCAGATCATAACCGAAGCCCGAGAGATGCCGATGCGCGGCTAGTTCCTTCGAGTCATACCCGGGATGTAGAGTATTGTATCTTTCAGTTTTTCTCAAGTATTAAGAACGAATTGATTGTAACTATCTTTGATTAATCTATGAGTATTGATGTCTAGTATTATTGTGCACTAAGTCATTTTAGGTTTATTTCGATCAGAACGATTATTGTGCCAGTTTCTATGATAATTGCTTATAGTATTGTTTTGACTAGTTGAATGTGATGAAGCATACGCTTTCCCTTAATTGAGTCACACTGGCAGGGACTGTTTGATAACCAGTGTCGTGTGTCAGTAAGCGTGGATGCCTAAGGTTTATCTAGTTAATCAATCGGTATTGATCATTGATTGTTAATCTGTTAAGTTGCATGAGTTTGCTGTTAGGTTAACTGCTTGGATTCCCCGGTGTGATTTGCTTTTGCTAATTGTTTGAAAGTAGTTTGCTTGTTTAATTAATATTAAAACCAACTTGTTTGCTAGTGTGAACAGCACTTAGTTAATTGAATATCTTCATAATGGTAGGAATCATTGTCACTGCACACTGACCACATACTCCTCGTGGTTCGACACCCTACTTACCCTAGCTTGCTTAGGTGATTAGGAACACTGATTTAATAGTTTTTTACTAGATAGCGACAGTCTAGCATCAAAATGGCGCTGTTGCCGGGGAGTTAGTGCGCTTAGTGTTTTTGTGATTAATTGATTTCTTAGTTAATTTAGTTGTTATTTTTTTATTTTTATTTTTATTTTTAGTTTTGTTTTATTTTCCCATTTTACGCGGGGTGTGTTATTTGTGCAGGTAACAGGTTTATGCACACCCGCCATTCAGGGAGACGGACCCCACTGATTTACGAGCCAGAAATCGAACGGTTAGCTCGGCAGAACCGACTCAGATCGAACAGCCAGATATGGAAGGTCAGAACCAGAACCAAAATCAAAACCAAGACCCACCATCCGAAATTAATGTTTTCCAACCCGAATCAAACCCACCGAATAATCAAAACCCACCAAATAATGACCTACCACCACCAATACACACCAATCAACAACCCCAAAATTCAGCCCGACACTCCAGAAACCAAAACCGAAACCATGACAGACCCGGGCCATCAGCCTCGAACAATACCCCTCGTCACGGACAGCCGATTATTCAAGATTTTGACCATGTCAGTATTCACACTGAAGACGAAGAAGAGGGAGATAAGGAGGAATTTGGGCCGAGAAATGACAATGCAGGTTTGCGTGTTGAAGGGGTTGATGAGGTTGAAGAACCGGTTATGGTGAGAGGTAATAGGTGGAGGAACAGAAATCTTGATCGTGGTGGTATTGGTAGGTATCAGGAGGAACAGAGACAGCCGATTCAGGTTAATCGGGGAGGCTTTGAAGAACCGAGGGCTAGACAAAGGAATTACAGGCCTCCGGTTCAGGGTGTTAACAGTCGGTTCAGACCGGCTATTTCAGATGGTGCATCACCGATTGTCCCACAGGTGCGTGTTCAGGGACAGCCGACATTTAAATCCCGTCCGTCCTACATCAATATAGTTCCCCATTTTCACGGACTGGGATCAGAAGACCCGTATTCACATTTGTCAGATTTTTCAGCTATTTGCGGGTCTATTGGTGATGGTACTTATGATCAAGATGAGGTTCGGTTGCGGTTGTTCTAGTTTTCATTAAAAGATAAAGCAAAACACTGGTTCAACTCGCTACCGATGCACAGTATTGAGAGCTGGGCCGAGATGCAGCAGGTTTTCCTTAACGAGTATTATTCGCAGTTGAAGACTAAAGAAGTCCGGATGGAGATTAGACATTTTGCACAGTCACCGGGTGAGTTATTTCATGAGGCATTTATTCGTTATAAGGAGATGATCAGGAAACTCCCGCACCACCAGATTGAGTTGTGGGAGTTAGTGAAATGTTTCGTTGACGGGTTGACTTACGAGGATTGAAAGTATTTGAAATCGTCATGTAATGGAATGTTATTGAACCAACCAGAAGAGGATGATTGGGATTTCCTTGAGTTTATATGTGAGGATTCCAAGTCAGAAGCAGCAGCTGAATGAAAACGAAAAATCGGGGTTACCCGAACAGTTAAATCTGCTTCGAGTGGGTCAGTCAGAATTGCATAATTGGAACGCGAACTCGCGAGTTATCGGAAAGAGAAGAAGAAAGAGGTTGGTAAAGTCGGGGTTAAATTCCCGGTTTGTTCAGATTGTGGAGAATTGGGGCACAAGGTTGAAGATTGCCCTGGGGTTGATGATGATGAGTATACCGATGAGGAGGAAGTCAGTTACGCGTACGAGGAGTCCAAGAGCCAAGGGTTCAATTCGAAAACTTATCACCCGGGCCTAAGGAATCACCCGAACTTCAAATACGGGAACGCATCGAACTAGTCGAACCCGAACTTTCAGGGGTCCAGTCAGAACCGACAGCAGAACAGCTACCGACAGGGTGGTTCGAATAGTCAGTATAACAGTCGAGGATATAATAGAGATGGTTACCGGGGTGACAGTTCTTCAGGTAATCAGAATCAGGACCAACAGAAGGGTAGTTCGGGAAATTCAGATGAGTCAATACATTCAAAGTTAGATGCGTTGTTAAAGCTCGTGACTGATAATCAAAAGGAAACGCAGAGACAGTTCGAGTTGAGAGACAAGTCAGCAGAAGCGATGTCAAAGCAGATTGATCAGCTCGCAGCAGACGTTGCGAGATTTCAGAAGAACGCGGGTCAACTACCAAGCGATACCACAGTAAACCCGCAGCGTGCCAGCTCAAGCTCAAAGAAAGGTAATAGCGTGCACATTAACGCGGTAAGTCTTGTACCTCATTTTGAAATTACCTGTGTTGAAGTTGAGGCGCCACCGCAGTTTGTTGAGGCGGTGGTGAATGATGTTAGTGATGAGAATGAAGGTGTTGGTCAAAATGAAATGGTTTTCCAAAATGAAGTGAAATTAAAAATAGATGAATTAACTTTTTGTGAAAACTGCACTTGTGAAAAATGTCTAAACGCCAAATTGACCAACATGGATGATGAGGAGGTGGAGGATAATACCACCTCAAGTAAACTCCAAGACCCGGGAGTACCATTTTTATCAATTCAAATTGAAGATTTTAAAACTGATTGGGCACTTCTCAATCTTGGAGCGTGTGTTAGTGTCATGCCCGGCAGTTTATATGATCAGTATGAGTTTGGCCCGTTAGAAAGTGTAAACACCACCATGGTATTGGCGAATCAAACTCATACACAAGCCCGGGGCATGGTCACTAATGTAATGGTTTAAGTGGATGAATTTTGCTACCCAGTTGACTTCCTTGTAATTGATTATGCTAATGGTAGTATTAAACAATCTAAAGTCATATTGGGTAGGCCATTCATTGCAATAGCACATGCGGTAATTGATTGTGCTGAGGGATTTTTGGGCATTAAGTGTGGGAACCGTGTTAAGCGGTTATTATTGTTTGAAAATGCTACTAACCCTCTTGTTGACAAGTGTGTACCATCGTGCACAAATCATACAAGAGAGGGATGTTTTGTAACTGATAGGAACGAGCTGAAAGGTAGCAGTGAGAAGAAAGGTTGGAATGAGAGAGGCGGTAAGATGAAAGATGGAGAGAAACCGACAGCAAGGAAAGGAAGGAGAGGAAAGAAATCGGTGAGTTCTACGGTGACCTCACCGGTTTATGAAAATACTTGAAACATTCGAGGCATTTTCGAGCTGTAGACATGCAATTCAGCGCTGACCGGGAGGCAACCCGGGGTTTGTAAGTATCTTCCATTTTATTTTCTTTTGTGTTGAGTCATTGTTTGATTTTTGTCTCGAGTTATGTGCAGCAATTCTCAAGTGTGGGGAGGCTGTTGGTGAGGTGTGTATCATGAGGTTCGGTAAGCATTTGGTTAATTTCACGTCAATCCAGGTACGCATTGCAAATTCGGACGTCGGGAACGTGCTCAGGGTAATGTCGGGATGTCGAAAAGTGACCAGGTCCGAAAATGCCCGATCCCAATTCGGCAAAAATGTTCTATTCACTGGGGACCATCGCGCTACGCGATGGCCCTGGACAGTTCACTATCGCGCTACACGATGGTGGCTGAGACATCCCATACGTCTGACATCATCGCGTAGCGCGATGACGCCAGACCAGACACCATCGCGCTACGCGATGGTGTCTGAACCCTAATTCCATATCAATTGGGTCGCGTAGCCCGACGTTAGCTTACCTGACCCATCACGCTACGCGATGGGTCCTCGGACTTCCATAAAAAATACATAAATAAAATAAATAATAATAATATAATTAATAATAATATTTATATATTTGTATATTTGTTTGTGTTGCTTTTGGAAATTTGTGGGTGTGTTCACTATAAACCCTCACGAGACCTCACTCGTCCACCCGGGCTACCGGGGGGTTTAAAGGGCTTGTTGCATACGCTAAATACAACCGTGATTCCTACGAAAGTGAGATAGCTCTTTTATTATTTTTAACTAATTAGCAAAAATTTTTATGAAATTGATTAACTCGGCTCGGTAATGTTTTTATAATCTAATAATAATTTTAACTCTCGAAAGACATAAGTCTTATACTTGTGAGTGGTTTCTTATACATGTCTCGAGATTTGTGCAGATTTGGTTACAAAAGAATTGGTCAGTGGTGGAGACATGTGTCACGAGTGTGTTGAGAGTTGTGAGCCGAGTTTAGCATTGCATTGTCTTTACTATCAGGTGATTTCAGTTTCATAAACTATTTTGTAGTTGTATTTTTTATTTTTTAGTTTAGTTGGTAGAAATGTAATTGTATATTTTGCTTTAGTTCATCACATTTGTTCCCCGAGTTTTTAAGTGGTTGAACTGACTATTTTGTAGTTGTATTTTTTATTTTTTAGTTTAGTTGGTAGAAATGTAATTGTATATTTTGCTTTAGTTCATCACATTTGTTCCCCGAGTTTTTAAGTGGTCAAACTGTCAGTTCAACCCGGTCCCCCAAATGATTATTAATTGTTTTATTATTTTAACATTGAGGACAATGTCAACCTCAAGTGTAGGGATGGGGGAAAATTGAAAATTTTTAGCCCGATAGTACCTCGAATAGTATTCAGAAACTTAAGTTGTTAACTGGCACTTATTGCAATTAATGCCAAGTTAGAGGTTTTTGGTCATTGTTGGTTTTTCAGCTTCTCGATAGTTTTCTCGACAAATGTTTTTAAAATGAGAAGTTGAAAATGGAATCGTTTAGGCCGGGATAACGAGTCAAGGGGACGGGCATACATGTTTCATATCGGCAGCCCATATTTCCATACATATTGTGAGATTAGCCCCTATACTTAATACACATATTATATAATAGATATAAAACATGTCTTGTCATTTATTGAGGGAAACCGGTATGTTTTACAGAATTAGAACTTGCTTGTCACATGCTTTTCGAGATCTTAATACCACCACCTTTATGGAGATTAGGACTTTAGAAAACCCAGTCCGTATATATTTTCCTCACTAAATAATTTCCTTACCCGACATTATCCTCTAGGAGCCCGTTTGGACCATATTCCCTTTTCGTTTTTTAAACTGAACATTACACGCCTTTTCAGCCTTGGCCTTTATTTTATTTTTACCCGTGTGATGAAATCCAGTTTTTTATCGAGTTGTATATATTTCGAGTTGTACTTAGTCAGATGAGTTGTAAGTTCAGAGTTGTAAATATCAGTTATTGATCCCCAAAAAAATGAAAAATCAGAAAAAAAAAACAAAAAGAAGTTATCATTTCAGTATTGCAGTTGTTATTAGCAGTTGATTTTGTATCTAGTTCGTTTGTATTTGTGAGTCTGTATATTGGGTTGTTTAACTATGTTTCATCCATCTGAGTCACTAAATAAGCCTAATCCTCACCCAAACCTAAGCCTCAGCAAAACCTTAGTCCGAGTCTTTATGCAACCGGTGGTTAATGGGTGGAGATAAGACTGACCTGCAAGCATATTAAGTTGTAACTCATATTAGGTATATTGAGGGCAGAGACATATACTGGCACATCTTTTGTCAGTCCAGATATTAAACGAGAGGAGTGTTGATAGTGTGAAGGGTGTGAACATGTATGCTCTAACCGGAATAAAGTACACTTGTCTGGGCGATTCTATAGTTTTATGGTAGCATTAACTTTATTTGTGGGTTGTCAATCTAGAAAGTGTCAGTTTGGGAAACTGGGTATGACCTTAAACCTTGCTAGTATTAATGGTGATAATTGGTTGACCTATGATGGCGGTTAATGTTTACATTAGAGTTTTGCTTGAGGGCAAGCAAAAGATAAGTGTGGGGATGTGATGTTTGGTTTATTTGTACCTATTTATGTGTGTTAACTTACTCGTTTTACTCGTTTAGTTTAGGAACTATGGTACTTCATACATGTTTATTGTGTTTCAGGTCACAGGTACTTAACGCACTTAATTTGGACCTGTACGAGCATGGAATGAAGACCCGGGATGTCCAGCACGCTTACCGAGACAGTTATTTGAAGTTGCTGAGAAGAGAGACCCATTGCGTAGCGCGATGGGTGTTGAAGGTGGGGCATCGTGCTACGTGATGCCCTGTATTTTACTGGCGTTGACTTTGGTCCATCGCGTAGCGTGATGGACCAGGAGAGAGGACCCTCGCGCTACGCGATGGTCCCCAGAATCGTGAAAGTTAGGGTTTTGTTTTATATTACGTTTTGACGACCCTAGACGGGATTCAACACCTTCCAGGCGATTTTCAGAGCAGAAGAGAGAGCCCCCATCACTTCCAATCATCTCTAAGCATCATACATGGCCTACCAGATCATAACCGAAGCCCGAGAGATGCCGATGCGTGGCTAGTTCCTTCGAGTCATACCCGGGATGTAGAGTATTGTATCTTTCAGTTTTTCTCAAGTATTAAGAACGAATTGATTGTAACTATCTTTGATTAATCTATGAGTATTGATGTCTAGTATTATTGTGCACTAAGTCAGTTTAGGTTTATTTCGATCAGAACGATTATTGTGCCAGTTGCTATGATAATTGCTTATAGGATTGTTTTGACTAGTTGAATGTGATGAAGCATACTCTTTCTCTTACTTGAGTCACACTCGCAGGGACTGTTTGATAACCAGTGTCGTGTGTTAGTAAGCGTGGATGCCTAAGGTTTATCTAGTTAATCAATCGGTAATCTGTTAAGTTGCATGAGTTTGCTGTTAGGTTAACTACTTGGATTCCCGGGTGTGATTTGCTTTTGCTAATTGTTTGAAAGTAGTTTTCTTGTTTAATTAATATTAAAACCAACTTGTTTGCTAGTGTGAACAGCACTTAGTTAATTGAATATCTTCATAATGGTAGGAATCATTGTCACTGCACACTGACCACATACTCCTCGTGGTTCGACACCCTACTTACCCTAGCTTGCTTAGGTGATTAGGAACACTGATTTAATAGTTTTTGACTAGATAGCGACAGTCTGGCATCAGATCAGGAGCTATATATATGTACTTTTGCGAATTACATATACTTTTTTGTTTCTTTTTATTTTTTGTAAAGATTAATAACATATAAAAATAATAAAAAAAATAGTGTTTAGAAATGGTTTTCACAAGTTTTCAAATATCTTAGTGGTTTTGTTTTGAACTTTCCACTATATACATATATATGGGGTGAGATCTAGAGAACTCATTTTAAAAAGAGAACTAGAGAACTAATAAAGAATTATTTTTAATTATTTAAAAAAAATTCTTTATGATTTTTTTCCTTCCTCCTTTTAATAAGATGATATTGTTCCTAAAAAAAACTGTCAATGTAGTGCATATGTGCACTAATATGTATTGCATATATACAATAGTTTTTTATTAAATATAATATAATACAATTGCATATACAATCCACATTATTGAATATATGCAAATACAACAATAACAATTGTATTCAATATACACTATTGCGTATATGTAATATAACACTAATGCACATATGCATTATATCGATTTTTTAATTTTTGTATATAATATAACACTATTGCATATATACAATACAAGCAATTGCATATATGTTATTCAACACTACTGCACATGTCAAAATATATGCTATTGCACATATGCATTAAAAAAGTCGATGTATTGCATATATGCATTACAACGATTTTTTTTTTATATTTTTTTATGTTGAAGAATAACACCATATAAGAAGAACGAAAGAAAAAAAATTAAAAATATTTTTTTAATTAAATTAAAAGTATTTCTTTATTAGTTCCCTAGTTCTCTCTTGATCCTTTCCCTACACACACACACACACATATATATATATATATATATATATATTACTTCATGTTTTGTGTTATTATATATACTATATATTAATAAATGCGGTATACCGTAATAAAACTCCTAAAAAGATACGACGGCCCCTCACTTAATAGATATTTACTAACCGTTTAATTGAAATGACAAGAAAATGAAACTACATAGATAACCAAGTCATAAAAAAAACTTTTAGGATGAAAGTGACAAAAAAAAAATGAACGGACCACATAAACAAAAATGACAGTTTACTCAAAACAAAATATTCAACTTTAATTATAAGACTTTTTATCACTAAAATCTAAATATAAATACTATTAAAACCTTAAATAGGTTTACGAGTTAACTCATTTGATAAACGATCGTGTTTAGATTAACTCATTCCTTAAATAAGTTATGTTCGGATTGATATGTTTAATAAAATGAGCTGTCTTATACTCGGCCCAAAACCTGTATTTGCTCATGTCCTATTTTCAGGTGATGTCAGGAATGGCCACCCCAAGTTTTGTTACAATAATAATGCTATTTTCCAAACCGTTGCAACTAGTATTTTAGGCATGCTTGTTGTTGTGGAGGTGGGGGGAGTTATACCGGGGAAAAATTATATGTAAAAGAATTGAGTCACGCATGCGCATAAATTGCAAAAATTAGACCCAAACGTAAAACAAAAAAATAATAACTATTTTGAGACAATAGAGAATATTATTCAGGCGAGCTTGAATTAATAATAAGAATAACAACAATAGTAATAATAGATAACTATTTATTTTTAAGTATAATATTTATTAAAACTCAAACTAAATGCGAAGAAAAGTAAAGGTTATTCGTACTTCAAGAAAAGAAATTTAAAACTTACTAAAGTCTAATGAAAAATGAGGTGAAATATAGAGACGTGGTACAAATGAAATTGCATACTCTACAATCAAACTAAGCACAAACACCATGTGACGTGAACTTATTTTGATAATTAATATATTGGAAATACTGTTACTTTAAACCTAACTTGTACCAAAATCAGGTACACTTGTTACATTCGATCTTGTATTTTAGGTTGTATATATTGGGATGAACAAGTGACGCTTGGACTGCGTTAAAGCGAGAAAAATGAAGTTGTTATGACCAGAACTCGTTTTATCAGTAAAACGGGCATAACGGGATGTAAGGAAGTGATTAGAATGGAAAAACATGAATAAAACATCTTTGAATCGAGTTCTAAGAAACTCGATTTGTTTAGAAGAAGATCGAATCGATTTGAAAGGAATCAAATCGAATTGAAAGGAATTGAATCGAATTTAAACCTGATTCGATTATAATGAAACTCGACTCGATTATTTTGAAACTCAACTCGATTACTTTGGAACTCGACTCGATTAGTTAGGAACTCGACTCGATTAGAATAAAAACTCGATTTGTTTAAACTTCAATTTCTGATGAAGTTTTTAGTAAAGATTTATTAATGAAAATAAAATTTTTCCAAGTTGACCTGGCAACTCGACCCCAGCCAGGCGCTCTGCCCCTTGGACTTTGCTAGGGGCTGCCACCCTTAGACCCTGCTGCCAGAGGCGCTGCCCCTGGACTGTAACATCTCGGATTTTCCCTATTTGAATTCATTTATGTTTAACTCGACTCAGGAATAAAATTCAGATCTTACGAATTATTTAAATTTTGTATTTATTAGTATTTTATTTGGTTTAACATATTTTATATTCTCATAATTTTCTATCTCGTCAAATAATGCTTAAAAACCTTTAAAAATCGCTTAAAACGGTTAAAAATCGCGTTTATGGAAGTACAGGGACTAATTTTGCCAACTATTTCCTATTTTCAACTAAATTAACGAAACCTAAGGTCCAAGAAATGTTATGACATATCCCAATTCGTTTTCTTGTTGTCCAAGCCAGAATCTTTGAGTCAGTATACCCAATTTTGTCATTTATTGATTATTTCGTTTCTTAATCGAGTTGTTTACCTAATAAACAAGTTTTAACTTTTAATATTTAATCAAGACATATTCTAAATCCTAAAAAACTACTTAAACATCAGACACCATCTCCTAATCTCGAAATTACCCTTCTTCTTCATCAAATTTCATAAAGATTTTTCAAGTTCTTTCATCTACGGTTTGACTTTGGTGTTTGAGACTCGTTGACTCATCTTTTCCCATCTCTCCTTTATGTTCCAGTGTACGTTGTCTTTATGAAAAACGTTGGTTTTTATCTAACTAGCAAAATCCTTCAATCAATTTACTGATTGATGGGGGTTTTGTAGGTCAATTGCTTTTCGATCCGTTTAAGGGCATATTAGTCCAAATATTTGACTATTCGATTACTCAACCTTCTGGTCAAAACTAGCGTTGAGGCCAAAAGACTTTTTTGTTCCTCATTAAATTTGAGTGTACTAGCGTTTAAACTTCAATATTCGGAAGAAAATTTTAGTAAAGGCTTATTAATGAAAATAATTTTTTTCCAAGCTAACCCCAACCAGGGGCTCTACCACTTGGACCATGCTAGGGGCTGCCGCCCCTAGATCCGCTGCCAGGGGCACTGTCCCCGGACTCCTGTTCTTTGGGAGATTCACTAACCTACAAGTATGAGATAGTTAGAACTAGATAACTGATACTTATAATTGTTACACAGTTAGCCATGCACAACTAAGAAGGGGTATTACAGTTAACTTAGAAAGAAACAGGACACATGTGAGTTTCCAGACCCTTTCTCTGTTATGTTTTTCAAGGCTATATGCATACTCCTATATGTTACCTAATACACTTATCTTAAATGATAAGTGTATGCCATATGACTGTTTACGAAGGTTATTTGAAAAATATAGAAAGAGTTAAGAGTATGTACGTGGATATATATATATATATATATATATATATATATATATATACACATAACAAAAGATAGGTAAAGTATATATGATTATGCGGGTGGCAGACCCTAATAATATCTGTGAAAGGAGGGTGGCTGACCCAATAATATCTGTGAAAGGAGGGTGGCATACCCTAATAATATCTGTGAGGTTATAGGATGAAAGACTCTTTAAAATATAGAAGTATTATGTATGTACTAAATAATGAAAGTAAGTTAAAGAAAGAAAGTATGAATGTATGAAAGTGCAAAAGTAAGAATGTAGGTAAGTATGTATGAAAGAATGCAAGAATGAATGTATGAAAGTATGAATGTACGAAGGCATGTATGAATGAAATACAAGCAGGCTATGTATGTAATATGTATATTCAGATACGTATAAGTAAGTATGTGAATGTAATGTATGTTGCCTGATTAACTAGAACTCACTCAGCGTAGCTGAATTTTAGTATGCACATAGACAAATAGGATGAGGTAGCTGACTTGAGGGAGACACATGGCATTGGATTGAAGAGGCTAGCATCTTAAGGAAGAATGTTATGATGCTATATTTTGTTATGTTTTTATTTTGCAAGACAATTATGAGAGATGTTAAGACAAGATTTGGAATGTTTTGTAATGAACGAATAATGTTTCTATGTTCCATGAAAAGTTTTAATTCACTTTGATATTTTGAACTTTGTTTATGAGTAAATCCAACACCCAATGTAGGTCACCGAGATCGAGGCCTTACACGAGTTTTGAGTTTGAACATCATTTTAGAATCAAATCAATTTCAGGTGGGAACGTGTTTAGGGCCGGAACGGGTTGGGTTTGGGACAGGTTGCGGCTTGGGAAGGGACAAGGCGGGTTGAGACCCGAAACCCGTTTCGACATGAACACGTCCCGACCCGAATCTTAACAACTTGTTACACAATTAATTATATGACACTGTTGAATGAACGAAACTTCAAGTCTTGGAGGCATGTCTCGGGAATACGGCTACAGGGGCTCTAGTTTCGGTTACCAGCAACAAAAATTGAGAGAGAGTTTAATTTTCAGATGTTGCAAATTAACAGCCTAAGCCCTCTAATTATAGACAAGCCCGACTATGACATCTGCCAATTTCTGAACCTAAAAACCAAACTTGTTTAAATTTTTAGATTTTATTTGATTATAAGTTATTGTTATTTATGTTCGTTTACGCTAATTATATCGAATAATGTTCGTTTACATTGTTGGAAAACAATACTATCCTCAAAATCATTTATTTTATGTTATTACATTTAATGAAAATTCAAGGGCTTATAGTGTCAACAATCAAAGTTTTTGAACCAACAGGTTTTTCGCGCGTCGCGGCGGGGTCAACCCAGGCCTTTGCAACACGCAAAGGAACCAAGGGTTCTAGTTTCTTTAGTCTGTTGTGCTACGTTGCAGACATCGCTACCCCCGTTGTGATACACGACGAGTGAAGAACAGGAAGATTCCAAGGGCACCGCATGTTGCGACGCCTATGCCTTCACCTGTCGCGACGCGTAACGAAGTGCGCTGTCGGCTGATTTCTACCAACACTCTGATTTTAATGAGCAAAACATTCCTAATCGGTTTATTTCTTGATTATTCTCCCAGCAATGAATGTGGACATGTTCCTAACGTCAAAGCCTCTAACTTTTCCTCAACGATTGAGTAGTTTGCAATCAACTTAGTTATTTTATTCCTTAAATGAGTGATTTGCTAACTCTCGCAAATTAAGTGAGTTTTAACAAAATTATTTTATAAATTAAGTTCTCAAACCTCTGCTCTATTGTTTTTTCACTTCCATTCTTAATCAATTCGTGTTATGGTGGTGTAAACTCAAGTTCTTGACCCATTGACTTTCTAAAGTCAACTTTTTCATGTTCTTCATTCTTCCTCTTAATTCTTTGGGTATGCTTTGTAATTTTCGGTGGTTTATCATCATTGGATCAAAAGCCCTCATCCAATATTAATGGATTGAGAGATTTCCACATTCAATTGGATCATAGTTCATTTTTAGGGTTTATACTTTAAAATTTGGGGTTGTTGAATAATTTAACGTTCTGACTCGATTAGCTTCTGACACTTTATGATCTCAAATTAATTCTTATATTTTGGTCATATCGAAACCGAATCTGATCTCATATTGAAGTTCAAACCGAACACTCCTTTAAACACGTTTTCTCTTCGTTTTTAAACGAACAGGACATGATAAACGAATTTACTTAATTAAAATAATGAAATCTTTGTTTTAAATTAAACTCCATAACTTTAACGATAAGTTTGTAATTTTTACACGCCCCGTTTTCACTTTTATACTTTTTAGGGGTAACATGCGTACATTATATTAACCTCATGTTTTGAATTTATTTTTCCTCAATCACAATTACATATCATGTGATGTGATTATTTCTCATTAATTGTTCATGCGTTATTTGATTATATGTTCTTAAATGTTTATTTTAAGTTTGGTTTGGCCTTATCTCCATCCTCATCCTCAGTTAGTTAGTATGATCATACATTACATTAGTATTTTAGCTTTATGCTAAATAGAACAGGTCCAGAGTTAATTACTTTTTCAGTATCCTAGTACATTGGTTTTATATTAAATAGAACGGAGCCTTAGTTATTATTTGTAACATGTACATTTAATGTTGTAATTTTCATGACTACATGTGAATTGTTTTAGCCTCATATATATATATATATATATATATATATATATATATATATATAGGATTTGGTTCTTTTCAGAAGTATTTTTAGGACGAGAAGTGCGAGAAGTGATCAGAACCAATCATAATTTTTCTTTTTATTTATTTAATTATTAATTATAAGGGCATGTTAGTCAAGTGAACACTTTTCTTTTTATGGTAACTATTAAATACTATTAGTAAGTTAAAAAACAAAATATTGTAACTTAAATTTTATTTGAATATTAACATATATTTACTTTATTTTGTTTGTTAGATGACACATATATCTTACATGAATTTTTAATAACTATTACAAAATTATTGAAATTATCATGTATATTCCAATTATATGAAACTCATAGGTATGCCATACACTTTATGAATGTATGTATTTACATAATTACACAGACATGTACATACGTAGGCACGTAGGTACCTACGCACGTAGGGACGTACGTACGTAGGCATGTAGGTATATCCGCACATAGGGATGTAGGTAGGTACGCACCTATGTATGTATGTGTGTATGTGCGTACGTAGGAGCGTACACACGTAGGGACGTGCGTACCTACGTATGTTTGTGTGTACGCACGTACCTACACTTCATATGGATAAAAGAGGTTTTTACCAATTTCTTCACTGTACACCTGCAAATAATAAAATATTCATCATCCATAAGATTAGATAAAACATTTGTAAGCCTTCAAAATGATAGTAAACCAAAAATATTAAATGATTTTCAAAAGAAAAAATTAGTAGTGGCTGTAATGGGAATATTTAATTAACTAGTTAAGTAATTATGAGTTACACAATTGTTTTTAATGATGGTATATAAAAATTACTAGCATGCCCTTTTTGGTATTAAAGTTCATTAAAATGGTGAAAATAAATTACAAGAGTGCCATTTTGAGTAATGACCATTGATCAAATAAAATCAATGGATGAGATTCACTTCTCGCTGTAATATCACTTCTCGCAAGATCCATCCCCTACATATATATATATATATAGGGGATGGATCTTGCGAGAAGTGATATTACAGCGAGAAGTGCGGGAAGAGAATATGAACCATTAATTGTGTTTAATCAATGGTCAACAAAAGAAATGGCAAATTCGTATATACAAATACATGTTTATGACATATTTTTAATTAAAAAGGGTGCATATGTTTTTTGTGATGTAGCCCTTATTAAGCTAGGCATTAATGCATTTAGCGGTTTCATTTATTATGCTTAATCAATGGTCATAGTGTCATATATAATTTTTATTATTTTATTTCTTTCATTAAGCTAGACATTAATGTATGTGAAAATTTCAAAATTGTATATTATTAGCATGATACGCTATTTATTATATGTAGTTTAATATAAAAAAGAGTTTATTTTATACTGTGTATGTGATATTTAGCGGTTTTATTTTTTATGCTTAATCAATGGTCATAGTGTCATATATAATTTTTACTATTTTATTTCTTTCATTAAGCTAGACATTAATGTATGTGAAAATTTTATAATTGTAGGTTATTAGCATGATCCGCTATTTATTATACGTAGTTTAATATAAAAAAAGAGTTTATTTTGTACTGTGTAAGTAACATTTTGAATTGTTTATGTGTAAACTTTATTATGTGTAGCTTCATGGATGTACTGTTGAGGTGACATTTCAAATTGTGTGCGTTAAATTTTGTCGTGCGTAAGTTCATATATGTACTGTGTAGGTGGTATTTCGAACTTTGTATATGTAAATTTTATAACATGTAGGATCATTTATGTGTTATGTAGGTTCATATATGGGTTGTGGATATGTTGATTAATTAATGTGTAGGATATGATATATGATGTGCAGGATATATTGTTAAGATTGATGTGTAGCATGCTTTTTTTAATGTGCATGATATGTTGTCTGATGCATTGTATGATGTGTAGGATATGTTGGTAACATTGATGTGTAGCATATATTTTTAATGTGTAGGATATGTTGTATGATGTGTATAGGATATGTTATTAACATTGATGTGTAGCATGTATTTTTAATATGTAGGGATAATTATTCAGAATGAGTTTTTCTTATTTTAATATAAAAATCTGGAATTGTAAAAAGACTTTTGAAATAATGAAAAATTAATAATCAATATAATATAAAAAAGGATAAAAAGAAATGCAAGGCCCCGGTCCTGGGGGCCCTACTTTGACGTTGGATTTACTCATAAACACAGTTCTAAAATCAGAGTTAATTAAAAACTTTCGCGGAATACTTAAAACATTACAAAACATGAAATCTTGTCTTAAACAAAATACACAGTCTCAACATAAAACACAAACATCACATGACTCTTTCTTCTTTTGATGCTAGTCTCTTCTTGTATGCCATGTGTCCCGCCTCAAGCAACCTGCCTCATCCTACTCACCTGCGTGCATACTAAAAGTCAGCTACGCTTAGTGAGTTATAGTCTAACAAGTTACAGGATTATTCTTACACATTTGTACCCGTGGGTACTGTTCTTACTTTTATCCCGTACTGGTCCTCTTTCGTCTTTCATACACATTATTTTATATAAATATTGCTTGGTAGTATTGTTACATTATTCTTACATTTTCTTACATAACAAACTGTTATTATTACATTCTTGCACATATATTATAAGGGTCTGCCACCCGACCTCTTGCACAGATATTATAAGGGTCTGTCACCCGAACTCTTGCACAGATATTATAAGGGTCTGCCACCCGAACTCTTGCACAGATATTATGAGGGTCTGCCACCCGACCTCTTGCACCGATATCATAGAGTCGGCCACTCTATTCTTGCCCAGGTATTATAAGGGCCTGCCACCTTGACTCTTACGTTAGACTCTTACTATTCTTGCCAGGTATTAGAAGGGCCTGCCACCTTGACTCTTACATTAGACTCTTACTATTCTTGTCCAAGTATTAGAAGGGCCTGCCACCCTGACTCTTACATTACATTCTTTCTTGACTCTTACAATCATGTTAAATTAACAAACTAGGCGCATACAAACTCTTACAACTTTCTTTCATTCTTGCATTAATTATTCACATTAATCATATATATGTGTGTGTGTGTGTGTGTATTACTAATCTTACAAGTATGCACACATCCCCAAAAACATTTCAAAGATAAATGGGGCTAGAACTCACCTGGATCCTGTTTCTTTCGGAATTGATTATAGCACCTTTTTTTGCCGGGCACGGCTAACTGTTTAACAGGTATATGTATTAATCATTACTTTTCTGTCTGAGTCTTGCTACCTAAGTTATAAACTAAGCTAACTTAGCCGATGATGCTACTATCTCAGTCGCATCGTGAATACTAACAGATCGCATCCACATACGCAGACCAATCGCATCACATATGTGAAACCAATCGCATAGCATAAGAAAATAATTCGCATGGAACCAGTCGCGTGGAAACCATTCGCATGGAAAGCCATTCGCATGAAACCATTCGCATGGCAAACAATTCGCATGAAACCATTCACATGGAAAACAATTCACATGAAACAATTCGCATCGCTTGGCTAAGCGATGCGATTCATGGAAAACAATTCGTATCGCATGGCTATGCAATGCGATTCTATATCGTGCGATCGGAATCTCTTTTTCTTCGTTTTAAACATTTTAAAGCCATATTCCTCCGAGGTCCTTCCTTAAGACCCGATTTACTTTCTCTTCAAATTTCATGCAAAACCGACTTCGTTTACCCGTCCTTTTAACGAACCGAACGCTACTCATTTTACCCGAACCAAACCAACTAACCCATTTGCTAACAAATTCATTACTTTATCACTAATTGTGGCCCGGTCTATCATCCTACCAAGTTTCATGCAAATCCGTACACGAAAAGTAAGCCTTTTTAATTAGAGTAAATGTCCATTTTCGTCCCTGTGGTTTGCTACTTTCGCCACTTCAGTCCAAAGTTTGAAATTTTGTCAATTTAGTCCTTATAGTTTTAAACATTAGCCAATTACGTCCTCTAGTCTAACGGCATCCAACTATGCCGTTAGTTTAAGGGGTATTTTTGTCTTTCTTCTATTTATGTTTAGTTAATGGCCAGTTTCGTCCCTGTGGTTTGATACTTTTGCTACTTCAGTCCAAAATTTGAAAATTTTTCAATTTTATGTTTGATTTATTCAGTTTTTTTTTTCTTTTTTTTTTGTCTATAGCCTTTAAGAGCATAAGCCAAGCCCAAAATCACCAAGCATCGACCAAAACAGGTTTACGTTTACTCTGTCGATAACAATAATCATACCCCCTCGTATTTAGTTTCTAGACATTTTCTAAACTCTCCCTCATGGTGGAATTCATTGGTAAAGTGGTCAAGGTAATTCCCTAAAACCGTACTATACCGATAAAACTAAAATCGTTTCTTTGGTTAATGCATAATAGTTACGGTTTAGAGATTAACATATTGTAGCAAACATCTTGGTCGAAATCACATCAGGAGGTCAAATATCCCGCATTTCCATGTTTGCTCAAGAAATCTATACACTAGATCGCATGTGTGTTCTTCAAATCGTGGTGTTGTTCTTGAATTCTTCATATCGACTACAATTCTAGGGTTGAATCCGACGAATTCAAGAACAATACCACGATTTGAAGAACACACATGCGATTTAGTGCATTAATTTCTTGAGCAAACATGGAAATACGGGATATTCGACCTCCTGATGTTGATTTCGACCCAAATGTTTGCTACGATATGTTAATCTCTAAACCCTAACTATTATGCATTAATCAGAGAAACGATTTTGGTTTTTTCGATATAGTTCGGTTTTAGGGAATTACCCTGACCACTTTACCAAATTACCAATGAATTCCATCATGGACTGAAGTAGCAAAAACAAAAAAAAAAAAAAAACTGAATAAATTAAACATAAAATTGACAAATTTCAAACTTTGGACTGAAGTAGCAAAAGTATCAAAGTACAGGACGAAACTGACCATTAACTAAATATAAATAGGAGAAAGACAATAATACCCCTAAATCTAACGGCATAGTTGGATGCCGTTAGACGGGGGGGCGTAATTGGCTAATGTTTAAAACTATAAGGACTAAATTGACAAAATTTCAAACTTTGGATTGAAGTGGCGAAAGTAGCAAATCACAGGGACGAAAATGGCTATTAACTCTTAATTTTATTAGCAAATATTATAGAACTAGCTTTAGAACCCCGTGTATTACACGGTATAAGTTAATATATAAATTACAATGAATAATTTTGATAAATAATTTAATATAATTAAAATAAAAGATAATTAATGTAAAAGGCAATACTACTAGAAGCAGCATTTAAAACAATGAGGCCTTTAGATCTGAAGGATGTAGTTAAAGCCTTTCACAAAAATGTTTTTCACTCCATACCCTAAACCCTAAATCATAAACATAAAAAGACACCAACGGTCATAATAGTCTTATACTCAATATAAAAAATGAAAAGTTTGTCTATGATTTTTAAGACTTATTAAACATTGGATATTGCAAAAAGTAAACAAAGTTATTATAGTTTTCTTCAATATGAAGATGTCTAAAAAATTAAATGTTACTGTATTCTTTAAACACAAATTCTTTTATATACATTTTAATTTTAAAGAAAATATCTGTATGACACGTTATTATTATATATATTAATATTTTTTATATATTAAGTATGTTTATAATATAATTTATAGCATTAATAATTCAATTAATATAGATTGACCAATTAATACGGTATGTTGAATTTATAATAAATACTATATTTAGAACAAAGATTTTTTTTTTGTTTTTCATCAATAGAAGATAAGTAATTTAGGCGGAAATTTGATAGTGATGATTAACCTTAGAATGCCATGTGTCCAGATTATTTTCTTTTATTAGTATAGGTAGATAGATAGATAGATATTTATTATATATAAAAATAGAAAATAAAAGGTGAATATCTATGTTGTAATACATCTTCATATTCATTCATCTAATACTAAATTACTATAAGTATTTCATATTGTTTTGATCTTTTGTTAATATAGTTACCCAACCTGTGTAGACGCACGAGTATTTAACCTAGTGTGTGTGTGTGTGTGTGTGTGTGTAGGGGAAGATTCATGTACAAAATAATCTTAACATGAGAACGTAGGAAACAATATCAATCTATCAAAAATGAGAACATAGAAAACAATATCAACTACAATACCAATCTATATAAGGAATGTTTTATAATAACAAAGAAAAAAACCTAATAATAACAAGAAAAGAATCAAAAGTAGCAACAAAATACTTATAACAGCATAAGAAAAAATTTAATAATAACAACAAAATGTAAATAAAAAATACTAATAATGTCTCACAATCGGAAATCAACAAAGACGAACTAAAAATAACAGCAAACAATTATGAAAACAAACTTAATAACAATAACAAATTAGTTATCACTGTTTTCATGTTAAGAATAAAATGTATTTGATCCAGAAACTATACACACACACACCCCCACAAGCCAGGTGCACGCGCGATGCAGCGGTGTAGGCGTAAACGCAACCGGTGTTAGTACGTTTGTAACCTCACAACAGTACATGCGTAACCCCACAATGGTATGCATTTATGTGGCATCGGGCGGGTAACCGGTGCCAGTAAGTGCGCCACATAACGCTTATATGCGAGCAATCCGATATGTATAAACAATGTCATCCGCGTAAATGTTGCTTGAACATGTGCAACCGGTGGCGACAAAAAGAAACAAAGATGAAATGCACACTTTCAAACAAACTACTTTTTAACCTAATCCGTTTTGACAGACATGTTCCGACCCGAAAACGTTTTAACCCAAAACCCGTTTTGACATGACCCCTTTTGATGTAAACCCATCCCGACATGAACTTAAATTAACCCCGTTTTGTATTAACTTGTTCCAACCCTAACTCGTTTCGACACCATCAGCCAAACCTGCCGGACCATTGCCGGTAATACTGATAATCACATAACATGCTAGTTTTTTAAAAATTAATAAACTATAGCAATACTATACTCAAATTAAATAGAATAAAATTCTCTTTTTTATGGTGTAATTATTTTAGAAAAAGTATTAACGTGTGAAAAGGTAATGGACATTAAAAAGTCGTTTGGGTAGTTGGTTTAGAACGAGGGTAAAATGTGTAACTATTTAATAAATTAACAAAACTTGATTGAAGTTGAAGGACCATTATTGTAAATTATTTTAAATGAGCAAATACTATATTATCCCTACATTCTTAAAATTTTATGCATTGATAGTTGTAAAATTTAAGAGACCCCCCACTCCTATATTATATATAGTATAGATATAGATATATAGAGTTTGAATCAAATACAAATGAAATTAACGTGCAAATTGTGATAATCAAGTAAAGTAATTATATATACAAGTAGAGTAATTATGTAACTATATCATAGAGTAATTATGTAATTTGTAACATCCCGAAATTTCAAGATGATATTAATTATATTACTTAATAATAGAGGGAAAGTTTACTCGGGTTATCAGGAAATAAATAAAAGAGTAGGAGTTGGTATGGGTCGGGCTAGTGTCGGGTAATGGACGTTGGTTATAGATTTGGATTAATTGAGATGGGTTAAATGAGAATGGGATTTCAGGGATATAAATACCCCCAAAACCCCAAAAATATCTTCATTTACATCTATTTCTTCACACACTCAAAACACACACATTCTAACCTATCAAGATTCGAAGCCGAGACCCGAGATTTTGTTGATAGATCTGAGTTGGTAAGGTAAGAACAAATCCAACAAAGCTAATATTACTGAAAATGGTTAGGATTGGATGGGTTAACCGGACCCGAAACCCAAACTGCCCAAATCGAACCCCTAAAACGTCGATTTTAGGCCGATTTGATGGTTGGGATTTGTAGGCGCCGATCATACGATTCCGTGGGTACCAAAATCGAGTTATTTGGCTAAGAAACGAGGATTTATGGGCAAACAGATCTGCAGCGCGATAACTTCGCCTGCAAGATTAAGTTCGCCTGATGAACTTCGCCTTCAAGCGTAACTTCGCCTTCAAGCGTAACTTCGCCTAAGGATGACTTCGCCTACGGCCAAGTTCGCCTAAGGTTTAACTTCGCCTGAAGCCAAGTTCGCCTAAGGTTTAACTTCGCCTGAAGCCAAGTTCGCCTAAGGTTTAACTTCGCCTGAAGCCAAGTTCGCCTAAGGTTTAACTTCGCCTGAAGCCAAGTTCGCCTAAGGTTTAACTTCGCCTGAAGTGAAGTTCGTTTAGAAAATAAATTAAAAGTGATAAGTTAAAGTAAGCTAATACTAGGCCACCAGATTAGATCAGACGAGTATTGATACGTGTAACTTGTACAGTCAGCCGAGCTCAGTTAAGGAAGGGATTTACAGCTATCAGAAAAAGAAGCAGGGTTCAGGTGAGTTTCTAGCCCCATTTATGTGTTATGTTTTCGGGGCTGTGTGCATACTCGATATGTTTGTTAATACGCTTATCCTAAGAGATAAGTGTATGCCTTATGTGAATGATATGATATGTAGGAATGATTGCTTGATGGTACGTGAACGATCTTCGGATATTGTACGTACTGTCAGGTTGTAACGCTATGTATAAGGTAAGTATGTTATGTATGTTTATGTGTATGAACATGATAGAGATAATAGAAGAAAGAAATGATAATGTATGGTTGTATGGTTACGAAAAGGGTACCGAGCCCTAATAATACTCGAGGTATGATGTATGGTTGTATGGTTACGAAAAGGGTACCGAGCCCTAATAATACTCGAGGTATGATGTATGGTTGTATGGTTACGAAAAGGGTACCGAGCCCTAATAATACTCGAGGTATGATGTATGGTTGTATGGTAACGAAGAGGGAATCGAACCCTACTAATATTCGAGAACTAGGGAACCGAACCCTACTAATATTCGAGGAAGAAGGGTACCGAGCCCTAATAATACTCGAGGAAAGAGGGTACCGAGCCCTAATAATACTCGAGGAAAGAGGGTACCGAGCCCTAATAATACTCGAGGAAAGAGGGTACCGAGCCCTAATAATACTCGAGGAAAGAGGGTACCGAGCCCTAATAATACTCGAGGAAAGAGGGTACCGAGCCCTAATAATACTCGAGGAATGTAGGGCGTAATGCTCTTTATAACGTAAGATATGAAAGTAAGAAAGTACGAACGAAAGGATATAATTTTATGTGTATGTTGTGTATGGTATTTGTGATAGATACGATTGATTGCTTGACGGTACGTGAACGATCTTCGGATATTGCACGTATCGTCGAGGGAAGTGATTAGCTCCTTACATGGATAATAAATAACAACTTATAGATAGAGTGCCTTCAATGGAAAGTATAGGGTTCCTTCTATGGAAAGTATAGTGTTCCTTCAATGGATAGTAAAGTGTTCCTTCTATGGAAAATATAGTGTTCCTTCAATGGATAGTAAAGTGTTCCTTCTATGGAAAGTATACAGAGTGTTCTTCCTATGGAAATTATATATAGTATGGTAATGGTAAAGGTTCTTTTAATAGATATTACGTGATGATCCTCCCATGGATATTTATACGAGGTTAAGGTAGAAATGTGTGTCTTCGGATACGTTAAGAATTATATGAGAATAAAATTGTATGTTGCCTGATTAACTAGAACTCACTCAGCGTAGCTGACTTTTAGTATGCACGCAGGTGAGCTGATTATAGAGTTAGCATGAGGATGACACACGACATGGATTGAACGGCTGGCATCTGAAGAAAGAAGTAAAGATGCTTTAAATATAAAGTTTTGTGTTATGGTATCAAAGAAAAGAGTTAATGTTTTGTAACAAGTGAATGATGTTTTATATTCCGCGAAAAGTTTTAATAAACTCTTTCCGCAAACACTCCTGCCTCCACTTTTCGACAGTGAAATTGTAAACCGCCAAATCATCACTGCTACTTGGTCTCATACGACCGGCGTTCCTGTTGAAAAGATTAGTAAACAAGCCGACAAATTTTCTGATTTCGGACCACCGACCCGAAATCATATCGGCGTTTCGCTCTGTACTCCCAACGAGCGTATAGAACGTCTCCCTAACCTTTGTCCAAAAAACCTTGCTTTTTTGGTAGTCGGCTGCAAAATGAATAATTAAATTAGATTTCCAGTTAACTTTTTTATTTAACTTTTTTATTAAAAATCATTTTTAAAAACGTTAAAACAATTACCGCAACGCCGATCCTCAGAAATGACTATCCAAGCCCGACACAAGGCTTCCTTCTCATCCGATGACCACGGAGTGGTTTTCCGTTTCGTCCTCGGAGTCGAAGCCGGTCCCGGCCCGTCCGTTGCAAGTTGTTTTTTCCGGTGGACGTGTCTTCTTGCTCCCGTAGCATCACCGTGTGATTCTTGTGTCTCTGGAACAACAAAGTTAGGAGACGGTTGTATGTTGGATGGTTGAAAGCCGGATGTTTCTTGCGGCCCCGAATAAAACATCGATTGGTCTGGTGACGACCATAAATCGTCGTAACTATAATCTGAATCTAGGTTTGGGTACCAATTTCCAGACATTTTTGGGTATTATATAGGAGTTTGGGATATTATATATGAGTTTGGAGATTGAAGTTGTGTTTTGATATGGTTGAAATGGTTTGATTTTGGGGTATTATATAGGAGTTTTTAATGTTTTTTTTTTTTAAAAAATCGGAGCTCAACGGCTCTTTTGGGCGGGCCCACCAGCTTTTCCTCTCTCTTGTCCCGCGACCACACTCACGCCTGCCTGGGGGCTCGCGCTCGCGCCCCGTTCGCGCCCAGGTTCGCGCCCCGGTGGTGTGGGGTTAGCGCCTGGGGGCGCGAGCGGAGGGGCTCACGCGCCCAGGTTAGCGCCCCACACCCCTCAGCCTAATATTTTCACTCAAATCAATTTTAATTTTTATATTATTATAAAAAGAATTAAAAAAGTAATAGTGTTTAGTTATGCTATATTTATAATGATTACTAGTGAGTGATGAATGGACATTGTTTTATTTATTTATTTTTTAACCACCACATACAATTTAAAAGTCCTGTTTTTATAAAGTGTGTAACTTAGATTTGACAGTTGTAAAAGAAATGCATAGCTTAAGAGTTGTGTTAAAGAAAATATAATATAATAAAAAGTGAATTGAATGTAGCTGGCAATTGTTGCACGTACTGGCCACGGGAGATACTGGTCAACACGTAGTCTCTCTCTGGGCTGTATAAAAACCCTACTACCCCCATCCTGAACGAACAATGGCTTCTGGAGATTCAATATTCGGAAACGTATTCGGCGGCTGCCTCTCCAGCGATGACATCGGCATCCGACACCGTCCGTACCACCGCAACTGCACCTGCGCCCTTCACAAGTCCGGCGAGCAACATCATTGCTCTCACGCCCTTCCTCCTAAAGTCTCCTACCCGGTTAGACGCTCCTTTAGTGAAGGCTGTTTGGTGGCCATGACGTCACCTTCTCCCGGTTCTTCTCCCTCTTCTCCGGCGCCGCCACCAGCTCCTCCTGTTGTTACGCCCAGACTGCCGCCACATCATCAGCTGAATCGTTAGGGTGTTGTTGAGGGAGGTTTCAAGATGTCTTATCTTAGGTTATGTTTTCTTCTTGTTTTAGTTTTAGGGGTGGAAGATTGATAGGGTACTTTGGGAATTATCAATATCAAGTCAAATGGAAATCATGCACTTCCTTTTCCTTGTGTTTTGTAATAGTTGTCGTTTATTTACTTATTTTTTTATTTTTTAAGAGCTAATAATCTAATTCTAAATTCTTCAGCTAACCCAACCTGTCGTAAGATCTGAACCATTTTATTTTTTATTTTTTAAATCTGTGATTTTTTTGTTGAATTAATTGACAAATGAATGCTGTTTGACAACCAATACTTCTAATTATAGAACTATAGAAGTGTCGGGATTCAAGATGAATTTGAAATGAAGTATTATTCTTTATTTGACAACCAATACTTCTAATTATATAAGGGACAAAATTTATCATTTTAGGACTCGAACCCAACCTCCCTATGAAATGAATTATTAGTGTTAAGAATTATACAAATATCTAACTAGCTATAAATTTCATTATAATTTATATCATATAAATATTGACCTTTTAAGATATTATTTTTCCAAGTTTGTATTTTCTAAACTTATAATTGTAAATTGTACATGCAATTGCGTTTATTTAATGCTAAAAAGCGAAAAGAATGGAAAACGGAAATGCAAATTCCGTGAAAAGGTTGTATTTTATTTTTTTATATTTATAAAATATAATATAATAATAAAGGTGGTCCAATCCAGCCTAAACCACCTCGACCTCTCCGCCTCTTGGGCTGTTTCCGACCGTCACCCTCTTTATATATTCACCTACCTTTTTACTTTTTAGGTTCGTGATTAATAATATACATAATTAAATTCAATTGTAGTTGAATTGAAACCATGTAAGTGGGTTGAAGAATCTTTGTTTTGGTTAAACAAGTTTTAAAACAAACAAACGGATCTTGTCGGTTGAGTTTGCTAGCAACCTCATATGATGGTTGATGAATTTAAGAAAACAATCCAACAAGGGAAAGAAAACAGAATATAAAATGTGTGACGGGTTTAGGAATTTTTAATGTTCATGCAAAGAGTGACGAGCACATCTACATGACTCGTGCACTTATATCTCCTTATTTTTAGGGGTTGATGGGCTAAACTAACATAATCCTACTATACACATAAAGCTGAAATGATACAAGTTTTTTGGATTCACATAAACATGACTCATTTAACCAAAATTTTTAATTTTACGTTTCCATAAATAAGTTAAGAATGTAAAATGTATATATACAATAATTATGTTTAAACTATGAGTTCTTATTTTCTTACAAATTTTGACATAAGATACCAAATCAGGTTAAAAGGATAAAAAAAGCCTCACTTTTTAATTCAAAGTAAGCATGTTACCTGGGTGAAACTTGGAAGTGTGAATTTGCTAGGTTGACCCAAATAAAACTCGTCTTTGCAAATGGTGTTCACCGGTTTAACCAAAAACTGATCATAATCCATTTAAACAAAACCTAAACTCATGTAATGTTAATAGATCGGTGTCTTATTATAAATCAGATCTTAGATCCCATCTTCGTGTATGATAGTTTCCTAACTTTTAACTAATAAATTCCATAATTTTTGTCGTTTGAATAAAACCGTTAATGATTAAAAATTTTGCAATCTATTTACTTTTCTGGATCTTGTTGTAGCCCATTTAACCCAAGAAAAAGGTTTCACTGGGAGGTGAAAAAAAAAAAAACAAACTTCGAACTAGACCCGAAAAAAAAATTAAGGACCGGTTTTTTTTATACGAGGGTTTTTAATACCCGAATCCGTACCCAGCCCTACCCGTAGAGTACGGATAGGGTATGCATTTCGGTATCAAAACCCGTACCCGAACCGGACCAGATTTGTACTCGATAATACCCATAAACCTGAACCAGTTCCATACCTAGAACCGGGTTTTTCCAATACCCGAAAACAGGTTTTTCAAATACCCGATCTATATCCAAAATTACCTGAAAGATACCTCTAATAAGTGCAACCCCTTACAAAATCCAAACTATACCCGAAAAATATCTGGAAAAAAAAAACCCAAAAAGCCCGGTTTCATATCCGGAACAGGGTATTTCAGAAACCCGATTTGTGCACCTCTAACTTATAAACAGGAATTAAAATAAGAATTAATTTTTATCATTATTTTATTTTTTTACTTTTTTAATATTTATTGGAATTAAAATAAGAATTAATTTTTATCATTATTTTATTTTTTTACTTTTTTAATATTTCTTTCTTTCTTTCCAAAACAATACTATGCATCAACCAATGTTTATCAATTATATTATAGGGTAATTAGTTAACCCGTATGTGTATCAATGCTTTTCCGGTTCAAAATGGCATTTGACGATGTGCAAATGTTGGGTCATTCCTCTTGGTCTCGAATTTGGTGTGTAACTACAAATAACACGAAGAATCGATTAGAAGGGGTCCCGATTCCTGACTGTCTTGACTCTTGATGGTCAAGTCACCAGTTATCAAAGGATGAATATTGTATATGAGCATATCTACCTATTTTAATAAAGTAAAATAAATGGAAACACTTGTCATGTTTTGGTTAATTCTCACAATTTTTTTTCCCTCCAAAACTAATATACCCTAATATATGTAATAAACCAAAATTATTCACTTTCCTTTTACACTATATTTATATAATATCTATATATTTTTATAAATGTAAATATTAACATATTATTTTACTATATATTTCAAAATACTTGATGAATTTCAAAAATTAACAACAAATCATGTTTTTCAAATGAAAATTGTTTTGGGTTTTTTTGTGGAAGTTAAATTTGATTCTATGGGTTAAAAGTTGGTAAATAGATTATTTGTTACAAGTTAACTACATTTATGTCAAATTTTGTTACGGGTCAAAAATAAAAATTTTGAGTATTTTTAAAAGTTTGAGAATGCAAAATAGATTTATCGTTAAATTTGTTATGGGTTCAAAGTGTTGACTTTAAAAATGTCAAAAGTATGAAAGTTAGAATTTTAAACATAATTCGGGTTTCAAGTTTATTTTAAAGGGCATTTTTTGAAATAATCAAAAGGTTCGGGATTTGACAAATTGACTATTTTTCCCTCAACTATTAAACTTAAGAAAAGATTGCGAACACTTTCGACATGCCACCCCCATGCCTATCAATGCTTCTAACTTTTATCAAATTTTAAATATTTATGTCAACATTAATTTTTCCTTCAATGGTAATCAAAACGTTGTATGAGAAGCATGTCATGCAAAACTATGCTAAAATAAAACAAAATATTCACAAAATTGAATGGGTTAACATGTTATTTTTTATATTGTCATTATGACAAAGTCGAGAAGCTCTCTGAAACTTATCAAAATCTTTTTTATGGTGTAGCTCCGAAAAACATAGTTCTTGAAGAACATCCATTGTTACAATTTAATATCCTACTTTCTTTTGATGGGTGGTAAATTGATAAATATATCAATAAAGGTAACGCCTCTTTTGTATTTAGGCTGAGTGGTTAGAACTACTATCGTATGAGAAGTCTTATTTTCGAAATTGGTTCATAATAAAAAATTATACATTTATGACACCGATAATGAATTTTTCAATAGAAAGAAGCATTCTCGGGTACGATTTTGCACGGACATTTTTTTATTAAGTTCATTTAAAAAAACCATTTTGTGATATAAATAAAATCAATTTATGTACACATTGTATAGATACAAGCATAGATGTAATACATTTTTTTCATATATGTTACGTAATTATTTTTTTTACTTATAATTTTATAATTTAAATTATCCCGCGTGTAACACGGGCTCTAAAACTAGTATGTAATAGAATAAGACGATCAAGGTTGCGAGAGAGGAACCTTTTGGAAAGAAGGATTTTTCTTTTCCTTTTATAAAGGAAAATGAGTCAACCTTTATGGTCCGATCCAAGAAGCAACAGGGCGCATTAGACTGGCCCAAAATAAGGAAACGATCTACCTGCGTGTCACCTAGTCTGGTATGGTATAGTTTTGACTTCAATATATTAGAACTTATACATTTCATTACTTTTATCTTTCTTTGCTTACCATATAATATAAAAAAGCTTTTTAATTTTGAAACTGAATACTAAGAAGAAAAATTGGATACTAATAATCTCTATCTTTTAATTTATAGTTGACTATAATAATCTTACTTTAGAAAATAGCTGTCACCATTTCCATCTTTCACAATAATTGTTTTCATTGAACATCTGTTAAAAAAAACTTAAAATTTTAGGTTTTTTTTCTAAATTTTAAACTGATGTTTTAAGGTTTTTGATCGGAATGATGATAGGAGTCGACTGATCTAAAACTTACATTGAAACGGTGCTCCAAATGACGAAACGATACTTCAATTCGAGTGTTTAAACTTCCAATTAACAAAAATGAAGCCGTTTGAAGCACTGTTTCAAGGTAAACTTTACATCAATCGACTCGTATCCTCATTCTAATAAGAAGTTCTAAAACATTATTTTGAAATTTAGAAAAAACTTAACAACATTAATATTTTATTTTATTTTATTTTTGTAACGGAGGTTCAATGAAAGCAATTAGTGTGGAAGGTGAGACCGGTGACAATTATTTTCTGAGATGAGATTACTATCGACCAACTGCAAAAATATGGATTATTAAAATACAATTTGCCTATTAAGAAAGTCGAAAGGGGTAAGTAAAAATATTTAGTTTTTGTATTTTTAGTATGAGTTATTATAGTTCCTTTGTTTATGGTATGGGTCAAGAGCCAAAGCAATTAAGGTCAAAAGTCGAAGTCAAGGTGTAAGCATAAATCAAGCAATCCCTGATCTAAGACTATGTGTAATGGTTGTTTAGTTAAAATGTCACCAAGACACCATGTAGACGAAATTAAATTAACTAAAGCCCCTTTTAGATCAAGTGTAGTGGTTTTACCAAATTGCAATTATTACTCAATCATTTTTTTTTGTTACTTACTATTTTATTATTCAATAAATATAATAGTTTATATAATAAAACAACAACAACAACAACAACAACAATAATAATAATAATAATAATAATAATAATAATAATAATAATAACAAAAAATACAACATTTAAATCAAATAAAAGTTTCACTCGTTTCCGTTATAGTTGGTGGTCTTCGTCTAAGTGGTTCGGATGGTGATGTCTGGTCGTCCTTGACTAAAGGTTTAACTCGCACTCGAACAATTTTGATTATCACTGCCTCATCACCTCCCAAGAAGAAATCGTTGGATAGTTGATCCATTTTTTTTAAAACTAATTGACGTAGAAAATATAGATTTGGTGTGATGAAAATATTCTTAGTTTATTAGTGTAAAAAATTTAAGTTTAATATTATTATTTGCAAGTCCCTAAATTATTTTAATTAATTCTTGCGTTGAAGAATTTATTGCATTAAATGCTTAATTCTTAACATTTGAAATTTTGGAGCCCTTTAAGGCCTTAACGGGCAAGGATAATGGCCCAATATTTGCATGTCATGTAATGGTTTTAACAAAGAGATATGTAGCCACATCATCACTCTTGGAGCCCCATGTAACTCCACTACGTGCAGTCTAAGTTTTTGGAGTTCAATGTGTAATTTAATTCATAATAAAATAGAGTCATGATTGTGTTTGATCATAAAACTGCTCGTTTTTGTGTATGTTTATCGAACAACAAGCAACAATTGATAATAGAGCTATATGCCCTTGATAGCAAGTTTTGAAGGAAGAATCAAGGTTGATCATGACCTTGTCATCAACAAGAAAGGAGCAACAAGTAATAGAAGGGAGTAGCAATCGAGAGTTGTTCTCAGTTTACAGCATAAAGAGTTGGATTTATGGACCGATTCGATTAAGTCAACGTGGCTGAACGAGTTATGACCTGTGAGAGTTACACATTAAGTAACGAGCATTAAACCCGCTTAAGTTAGTTAACCGGGTTTGACATATATTAACGAGATATTTATGGATCGGACATTGGAAATTAGAGATGGTGGTGGCCGGTTTGGCTTAACTAGTTTATTATAACTAGTTAACCTAAACAAAAAGTTGAAGGTGATTAATATTATCAAAACCCTAGCCACCACAAGCCATCTCTTCTCTCCCTCTACCACCACCGTCGCTGGCCTCCTACTGCCCGCCAAAAACCATTGCCGGTCAGCCGCTGCCCGTCGGAACCAGACCCCTGCCACTGCCACTGCTCCGCGCCGCTGCCTCCCGCACTCCAGAACCGCCGCCGCTGCTGCTACCCTTGCGCCGCTGCCACAACCATTGTCCATCCACCGTCTCGCTACCACTACTGCCCGCTGCCACTGTGCACCGTCACCATTGGGTCTCGTTTGGTCACCTAGTGAAGTTCATTATCCCTCGGGGGTGTCTCGATCGGTTATTTATTAACCGAGGTAAACTGAAATATATATTGTCGGTTTATAATTATATTTAATTGGTTGTTATTACTGCGCTCGTATGGTTTTGTAACCGGATCCAATCGGGTTTGTTAAAGTGTTGATTACTCCTTTTTCCGCTACGCCCAAGTCACATTCTATCATCATCAACCAATCCCAAACCTACATCTCCCCTAATCCAATGAATTAACTGGCCTGAACATCACCTTCCCCTAGCCTATCTACTCACTCCACATCTACTTCTACCTCAGAAAATACCTCAAATAATTCTACCACACTCATTGATCACCAATCCACCATACCGCTAAATCAAATGACACTCCAACATCTCTTCCTCAAACTCCTACCCACAAGCCGAACCCAAATATCATAATGAAAATTTTGTACTTTATAATCTCTCCCCTTCTCATAAAAATGAACCGAAAATAGTTACTTAAGTCCTTAAAACCCCACTTTGGACTCAAGCTATGCATGATGAGTCTGATGCACTAGCACATAATACTACTTGGTCTCTTGTTCAATCGGAGTCCGCACCCAACCTTGTTGTTTGGAAATGGGTTTTTCGAACTAAATGCAAACCAGATGGAATTGTTGACCGTCTTAAGGCTCGCTTAGTGGAAAAGGGCTTTCATCAACGTCCCATCTTAGATTGCGTTGAGACCTTTAGTCTCGTTATTAAACCCGCTACTCTTTGTATTATTTTTCCTTCGCCATTTCTCAAAATTGGTCTCTTTGTCAACTAATATTGTAACATCCTAAAATTTATAATGTTGAATAAAGAAAGTTACGTTTAGTGATTTCCGCGTTATTAATTAATTAATATCGAGTAAAGAACGGATCATGGATTTAGATTAATTGAGATGGGTTAAATGAGAATGGGCTTTAAGTCCATGGGCTTTAAGGGATATAAATATCCCTTAAACCAACCTAAAACCCTAAACCCTCATTTCATTTCCATCATAATCTCTACACACTCCAAAACACACACACACCACACACCGCCATATACGGCCGGCGGCCGAGGGAGAGAAACGAGCAAGATCCGAGAGAGAGTAAACGAGTAGTTGTGATTAAACAAGTTAAACGAGATCCAAACGAGCACAAAAGGTATGTTCTTGACCTTTACAGTTTATGTTTTATTGAATGTCCTTAAGCTTAAAGATCCAAGCTTTATAGTATATACGGGATATATATACGAACGAAATGGTTAGGGAACGTTAGTGGGTGATGTCGAACCATAACAAGGGTATTAAAATCGCCAAAATGCTTGATAAAAACCAAACCCGTAGCTGAACTGGGCAACTTCGCCTGCGAACTGGGCAACTTCGCCTGCAAACTGGTAACTTCGCCTTCAAAGCTTAACTTCGCCTTCAAAGTTTAACTTCGCCTACGGCCAAGTTCGCCTAGCTGGTAACTTCGCCTAAAGCTAAGTTCGCATAAGGTTTAACTTCGCCTAAAGCTAAGTTCGCATAAGGTTTAACTTCGCCTAAAACTAAGTTTGCCTAAGGTTTAACTTCGCCTAAAGTCAAGTTCGATTAGAAAATAAATTCAAAACCTAATGGAAAATGTGTTAAGACAGTTAATGTAAATAAAATTTTTCCAAGCTGACCTGGCAGCTCGACCCCAGCCAGGGGCTCTGCCCCTTGGACCCTGATAGGGGCTGCCGCCCCTAGACCCCGCTGCCAGGGGCGCTGCCCCCGGACCCCCGTTCGTTGTGGGTTGTATAAAGATAGAAATACAACATGAGTAGTAGTAGTTAATTGATACATGTAAATATTATACAGTTAGCCGTGCACAGCTCAAGAAGGGAATAACGATTAACGGAGAGCGTAAAAGGATTCAGGTGAGTTTCTAGCCCCATTTATGTGTTATGTTTTCGGGGCTGTGTGCATACTCGATGTGTTGTTAATACATTTATCCTAAGTGATAAGTGTATGCCATATGTGATATATGTGATGGATATGAATGATTGCTTGTCGGTACGCGAACGATCTTCGGATATTGCGCGTACTGTCAGGTCAAAAATAAAGGTACGAATATTATATATCGAAGATGTATGAACATTACAAATGAATACTTGTCGGGGCGAGAACGATCTTCGGATATTGCACGTATCGACAAGAGGTATGGTTGTTAAATGAATGATGTAAAGAACGCCTAGAGTGTTCTTATGCTATAATGTAATTATTGTATATGTGAAGTATGTGTATACAGGTACACGAATGGTATGTGAGTTCTACGTTCGACATAGTAAGTTAGGATGGCAAATCCCTCTAGCTTTTGTCGGACATAGACTCGGCTGGTGATGGCGTAGTTAAGGACTGCGGGCCTTATACGTAATGTAGATGATAGATGTAAACGTAGATAGGGATGGTGGGCCTTATACGTGTTACAGATAATAGACGACAACGTAGTTAAGGACTGCGGGCCTTATACGTAAAGTAGATGATAGATGTAAACGTAGATAGGGACGGTGGGCCTTATACGTGTTACAGATAATAGACGACAACGTAGTTAAGGACTGCGGACCTTATACGTATTGTAGATAGGCATCAGCATAGGAAAGGACTGTGGACCTTATACGTGCTGTATTTTTATTGTGGTAGCATAGGGGAGGACTGCGGACCTCGTACGTGCTATGGTTTAGGTTGCAACATAGGAAAGGACTGTGGACCTTGTACGTGTTGTGGATGTAGGATGGTATAGGGAAGGACTGCGGACCTTGCACGTACCATAAATGGTGAACATAGGTAAGGACTGCGGACCTTTTACGTGTTCACGACCTTGAGTACAGGTATAGACGGCGGACTATGAACGTACTCTCGGTAGACTGAGGTTAGTGATTGTAGATATGTATGTATGTATGGTAGTAAGTATGTATGTAGAACAGAAGGGTAACTATAGGGTATGGATATGTATCTTCGGATATGTATGTATGTGTATGTATTGTATGGCGTCCGATTAACTAGAACTCACTCAGCGTAGCTGACTTTTAGTATGCACGCAGGTGAGTAGAATGAGACAACTAGCTTGAGCGGGCACATGGTGGGCGAATAGGAGACTGGCATTTGAAGACTCAAGATGTTTTAATGTAATTGACGTTTATTTTGAAAGACAAGAATGTTTAATTAAGGCAAGTTTTGGATTGTTGTAACGTTTCATGAAAGTTTTTATATTCCGCGAAAGTTTTAATGAACTCTGATTTGTAAGAACTGTGTTTATGAGTAAATCCGACGCTAAAGTAAGGCTACCGGGTTCGGGGCCTTACAAATATAAATAATGCATTTATTCAAGGCACGTTGACCGAGGAAGTTTTCATGTCATAACTGTTTGGTTAAAAATTACCGAAGCAATTAAATGATCAAACTTAGAATGTGAGGTAGTGTGTTCTTCACTAAAACGACAAGTAATTGCAGTAAAGTAAATAGTTGACACAAGGTATAGCGAGGAAAAACCCTTGATCTTGGTGAGGATCTCCAATAAAAAATCTCGAGAAGGGAAAATTATTCGTCTGCCTCAAATTTATTAATAAGAAAAGTGATTACATTTCGAGAATTAATTGCAATGGTTGTTAAAGATACAATGTGAGTGCTTAGTGAGTGAGTATGAGGCATAGTGCAGTAAGTTGTGTCATATACCGTTTAAATCGACCTCATTATATAACAAAAGATTGTAACAAAAATGCGGTAAATCCGGAATCCTTAGCCTGTAACTGCTATGAGTCTCCTTCCTTTTTTCTTCACGTGCAAATTGACTAGTCTCCCGTTATTTCAGCCAATGTTGTAAAAGTCGTTAGGCGGTCCTAGGCGGTCGACTGGGAAGTTGCGAGTACTAGGGAGTAGTTGGGATTACTCGGAAAATACCAAAGGAGTACTCGGCCGAGGCGAGGAGTACTCGATCTAGGCAGGGAGTAATCAGAGAGTACTCTGCCGCCTACTCGGGAGTTTTACAACATTGATTTCAGCAAGACTAAGTCTTATTAGCCGTTTGAGTTGTTATTGGATGAGTAACCTACAAGCAAAGATAAATATAATATCAAAATAATTAATTCAGCATACCAGAGCTCATCAGGAATCTCGAATACCAGGATACTCGTTAGGATCAAATGAATAAAAATTGACCCCTAACAATTGTCCCAAAAAATATGTCAGCTCCAAAGCATTCTTTATGACAGTTATATTTTTATCACTAAAGCAAATCAGATGACAACAACGAGGGTAATGCGATAAAACGTGGTGCTATTTCCAATGTGTAATAGCCACCACATCTTAAAACCGGGTGATAATCCCCTATATTTACTCCAACTAATCCCATTATTTATCATTTTGCCACCATCGAAGAAGGTAAATCTTCTCTTCTTTTCTCTTTCCTAAGGTTTTTACTTTCAGTAAAACGCCCAAGAACAGAACCTGTTCATCGTCTTCCAGAGAGTCCTCATTCTGAGTTCAACTGTTAAGATATTCTTGTCAATCCTGCTTATGAGATCTGCAATTTCTCAGACCTAGATGTGATGACGCTTCAAACCGATAAAGCATTTTCTAGAAGGCACAATCTTTCGATCCTTTGGGTTTGTTTCTTGCATATCCTTTCACTCTTGGTCTAAAATATCCATTTTCGCATTCCATTTCTTAGTTCTTCAAAGTTACCTGCATCAGCTACGTTCAGGCTATGCCAATGTTGTGGAAAATCCTGTTCGTCCTTAACAAAATCATCACAACTCATGACATTCAAATGGAAATTTCTGATCTTGCTGCTATCTACAACCTTAGAACTCACGGCTCTTGTTGATACATCCTTTAGTTGATCTTCGGTTAATCCCAGCTAGTTTTAAAATAAAAAAATAAATGATGGGCAATGGTATAGAAAATTTTCCTTTGTACGAAGGGATTCCATCCCTAGTGGCAATGATCTTCGATATCAGTGGGTTCAAAAGGGTAGGAGATTAGTTTAAAAATATTGATAATAGAATTATTTTTTAATTGACACTTATCTGTTTTTTTTTGAACAACAAAATTCTCGGATCTAGCCACTCCAACAAGTGACGCTCCTAGGAGGATCCCTACGGTATTGAAGATCTTCGAGGAGGAGCACTCCTTTCATTTGGGAATTCCCATTTCTTCTGACTCCAAACACACACCTGAAAGAATGTCTGGTAAGATGACTTCTTCTTCAAGGATTCTGCAATGTTAGTTTTTCTTACTTTGGGGTTTAACATCGTGTTGCAGCTGGTCAAAGTATGAGACTAGACGACTTGGAGGTTATCATCATGGAAAAGGACCATGCGGGCATTGAAGTCTCTAAACCTCTTCATGCTTCCATAACCAGAGCTTCCTCATCTCAGAAGAGGAAAAACAGCGAAGCCTTTGAGCCATCCTTCGAAACATTACTTTGAAAACGTTGAACCCTTTTTTTCTCAAGGTAAGGATCCGGCCTCATTTTTTTTATACAAATGTGGTACTATATTATATCAGCATACCTTTTTATCAAAGGGTCTCCAGCACCTAACCAAGTTTTATAACAACAACGTTCAGGAACTCGAGGAGTATAAGGATAAGTTTCATAGAATGTCCCGTCTTGTTGACACCAGGATCTAGGCTATGGTGAACCAGTATCAGGAGTTGGATCAGTTGAAGCATGAATACGAGAAGCTGATGAGTGGGTAAAAGAATGTGTTTTTAATGTTTAATATTGTGTATTTTTAATTATTTGAAAATACATCGAACACGATTACTTTGAGTTTTTTTTTTTACATTTGCAGGTGAAAGGAGCTTAAATAAGCTGGAAGTCATGTTAACAATGAAGATGGAGTGAGAATTTGAGAATATTGGAAGTGTAAGTGGGCTAGAAAGCATATCAGTATTGACAAGAAGGAAAGGCACATAATTTGGGTTAACCCGTAGCTTACACTCCTACTGGGTGGTGTTGCGCAGATACACTTTCAAGGTTAGAAGTATCAGATGCAAATTGAGGGGCGGCGTCATGCTACGGCCTTATGGCACAACCTTACGCATTATGTTTTTTCTAACAGAAGCGTGAAAGATTTTAGGAAGAGAGGGGATAACGCTACGCCATCACTGCATAGCTTTATGACAAGTGTTTTAATTTAATGTGAATGCACGCTTTTTCTAAAATACTACCAAAGGGTTTAAACCCTAAACCAAAAGGATCTCTTTTTGCCTCCTTTTTAGGAACGACTTTGGAGTTCCATTCCACCATCACAAATCTTTCAGTCATAGTTTCTTCCATAGGTTCAAGATCTAAATCAACCATCGGAGCATTCGTATTGAAGATGCAAGGCTAAATCATTCGTGACAACTTCGGGTGTAGGGTTTACATATGAAGAGATTATTTTATGATCGTTACCAGTATTGGGATTTAGTTTTGAGTAATCTTTTGGTTGATTGAACCTATATGTTTGTTTGTGTCGGTTAGACAGTTGTTTTTTTGGGATTTAAATTTATCATCAATTATTTGGTTGGTGTCATCAACATTTAGAATAAAGTTCTTATCGTCGTTGAACCATTTACCATTAATCATTGATAGGTGCTAAGTTAATATTAACAAACTGGTAATTAGGTAGTCTGCTCTCAGTTTTGTCAATTCGGCGGATTAGGTTCTATGGATCATTATAACTAAACTAATGTTGTGTCTAATAATTATTTGCCTATTCTAATAATCGAATTATGTCTATGTGACTTCCCAGTTGGTATAAGTTTTGTTAGTTAGTTCATTGCATTACCTGAACTTGAACTATTGTCATTGTTTTCTCAAATCGTTTTACAACTAAATCAAATTAAAATGCTTGACATCGTTTTTCATCTTAAATAAAATCAATTAATATACAATGAACTTGCTTGGCAACTTCCATTGATTCCTTGTGGATTCAACGCCTTACTTACCAGAGCTAGTAAAGGTAATTTTCATAAATGTGTTAATGATCTTTAGACATCGATAAAAATGGCGCCGTTGTCAGGGATCAACATGCAAAGTGCTAGTTTAGTGTATTCGTTTGCTTTCAATTTTTAGTTTAATTTTTTTGTCAGTTTTATGCGGGGGTGTTCATGTTGTTGTGTGTGCAGGTAATTACATGTTTATGCATACAAGGTACTCAAATAATAAAGAGTCTCTTCAGTTTGATCCACAGATTGAAAAGACAGCTAAAAACACCGAGAAGCTCAAAGAACGAGCATGAATAAAGAATTTGAAGCCGAGTTATCATAGTCAAAAGTTGAAGAAATGACTTGACAAGACAACCAAGAACCACCCGGGATCAAACTGAAAACCATGGTAAACCTATCACCAAGAATGCCCAAGACATCAAAACAACCCACCACCACCGGTCATAATCAAAATTAATATCAAAACCAAAAACAAAACGATCTAATCAGGGCGGTAACCAGAATCAAAGACAGCCAACTAACCTTGAAAATGACTAGTTGGCCTATCAAAATTTTGAGCCTCAAACTTATAGAAATCAAGTACATTTTCAAGCCAGAATAAGAATAACAGAGCAAGTCGAGGGGGTCATAACCAGTCGGTCAGGTTGGATCCTTAGAATCATCAAGGAGCATTTTAATTCTGAGATAAGGGGAATTTGGGCAACCAGCAAGATGAAAGGGTTATAACTGGAATGCAAGATATGGTGGGAATATGGAAAATGAAGATGAAGAGAGTTTTGAAGATGATCAGGGAGTTACTATCAACAGAATCAATACCATCAAGCACCTCCTCAGAATTACCAAAACCATCAGCAGAATCAGATGCAGTACTAGTTGTAGCACAACTAATAAACAACAATAACCCTGACCGCCGGTGCACATGGGAACCCCAGATCCATTTTATGACTATGATTATGGAGTCCCAAAGGCTTATATTCTACCTCCAGTTCGTGGAGTACAAAGCCACTTCATTCCACATGTTGCAACAAACCCTCTGCCGATCATTGTACTAGTCAGATATGGCAGAATGTTTTCAATTTGACTGAGCATTTTGACAGGGGTACCTATTTTAATGGGAAACCAACTAACGATCCTTATCTGCATATGAGTGATTTCAACTCCATCTGCGCTACCATCTCTAGTCAAGGTTTCACAGCTGGCGTGGTCAAGTTAGTGGTCTTTCAGCTCAGTCTAAAAGATGTGGCTAAATAATGGTTTCTTAGGCTATCGCCAGCCAGCATTTTGTACATGGCGCGATTTAGTATAACGGTTTTTGGACGGGTATTATACGCCACAGAGAACATCGGATGCCCGAAACGCCATTCGGAATTTTCAACAGCATAGGGTGAGACTTTTTATGAGTCATTTTAGAGATTCAAACTATTGTTAAGGACCTGCCCATATCATGGGATTCTTCTATTGGAGTTAATTAAGGCATTTCATGATAGTATATCAAGTGATGATGTTTGGGATCTTCAGTCCACCACAAATGGATCATTCTTAACCAATGATGAAAATGTGGACTACAGGAATTTAAAAAGACATTCCATAAACTCTAAACGACAAGCTCAAGCAAACCGAATGGTAAAATTGGAAATGGTAAAGCCTGTAGAAAGTAGGGTGTTTGAAGATAGAATGACGCATATGGAAAAGGAACTAGAAAAGTTGACGGTGATTGGTGTGAAAGGGAAGAACCAAACTTGTAAATCATTCTTGGTGTGTGAAAGGTGTGGGGAATTGGTGCATGACATAACGTTATTAAAGGACAGGATTAGATGATGAAAATCCAAGAGAAGGAAAATGCTGCTAGGGACAAGCAGATAAGCCAGCAAGCTGAGGAGTTATCAACTTTGGAAAGAGACCTGAAAACATTGTCGATTGACACTGAAAATTCCAAATCAACAAAGTAGTTGTTCATCAAACTCTTGAAATGCACACGTTAGTGCCATCATAATTGAAGATAATGTGTAGAAAGACATGGCTGTCGAAGTTGAAATGGAGGCATCACTTATTTCCATTCAAATTAGGGATTTCAAGACCAACAAGGCGCTTGTTGATTATGATGCAAGTGTAAGTGTGCTATCGGGAAGCGTGTATTACAAATTTGACTTCAGGCCTTTACAAGAAGTTGACACCACTTTGGTGTTAGCTGATTTTACAAGAAGACCCCCTCAGGAGAAATTGATTGGTGTTGTGGTAAAGGTTGGGGATTTTTACTACCCCTAAGATTTCTTGGTGATTGATTATGAAACATCAGAGAAGGAAGAACTCTAGGTGATATTGGGGTGACCGTTTTGCCAACATCAAATGTTTAGATCAATTGCTGAGATGGAATAGTTTGCAACTTTGCATGACCTGCGGTAACCACAAGATAACTTTAAACTTATTTTTAATTTCATATTATTATTCTTTTGAAAATCAAGGTTCTAGGTCATGTGCTACTAATGGGTGTCTTCATCGTATGAGTAATGGTGACATCAAAGAAAAAAGTTTTGTTTTGGAAGGTCAAAGCAGGAGAAATAGAAAGAGGAACTGAATGCAGTAGAGATTCAGATTGCGGAGTTTACAAGCTCAACTAATGATACAAAGCTGTGATCGAAACGATGTTTAATAAAGAGATGGGTGGAAAAAGCAAGAAACAAACACCAAAGAAAGAGAAGGTAAAGAAGCCACCTAGGTTCGAGAATGAACAAAGAAGGTTGGCGTGTTGGGCCAAGGTTGAATGCGTAAGAGAAACTACCTGTGTGCTGGAGAAGCATATGAAGTGAGATGGAGGAAGGAAAGCAATCCATTAGATCACCATAAAATCAAAATGAGGTAACGGTCCCGCTGAAGTCCTTAACAAAACTTAGTGCTGACCAGGAGGCAACCCGTGCTTTTATTTTGTCTTATTTTATTTCGTTTGTTTTTTTTTTAGTGTTACTTTTTGTTTGAGTTTAGCAGTCATAGTAAATCCTAAGCCTGGGGAAGCTTATGGGGGTTTAGTAAATTTAGTTTGAATATATACTATCATATAATAGTTCAAGGAGTGTGGGTTAAGGTTGCAACAGTACACATCAGCAGGATACGTTTGACTAGAGGGATTTGAATCAGGTGCATTTGCCTCTTTCCTTTGCTTTGGTTGTTAAAAATAGTTTAAGTTTCCATATACCACATTCTGTTTTTAAATGAAAATATGGATTGTGGTCAATGTAGAGTTTAAGTATGGGGACGCAGGAAAGTATTGGGGAAAGAATTATTGAGAAAAGTGAAAAACGTTAAAAATGGCCAAAAGTTGAAAATTCTTATGCCTCATAGTATCTTGAGTGTGCACAAAAGCCAAAATTGTAAATTGTTAATTACTGTTATTAATGCAAAGTTAGAGGTCTTTGGTCATTTAAGCTTCTCGAAATTTTTCTTAATTCTTAACAAATGTATTTCAATAGGAAAATAAAAATGGGATCGTTTAGATAGGGATAACGAGTCAAGGGGACGGGTACACATGTTTCATATCGGCAGCCATTTCCTTCCGTGTTTGTGAGTTGGCCCTATATTTAATACACATATTATAGATAGATATATACACGTGGCATATGATTGTGTGAGTGTAACAAGTTTGTTTCACAATATCTAGATCTTGTTTATCATGTGCGTGTTGAGATCTTAATACCACCACCTTTATGGAGATTAGGACTGTAGAAATCCACATATATAGGTCTTTACTCGAATAATACTCTATATCCTACATTATCCCTTAGGTGTCAATCTTGAGCCATTTTCCCTTCGTTTGATTAAAACCTACATTACAATCCTTGTAAGCCTAAGCCTTTTATTTAAACCCTTTGTGATGATATCCAGTAAGGTAGAGTTGTATATAGTCAGTTGGTAGAGCATAATACAAAATATATATTTATGTCTCAGTTTATCTTGTGTTAAAAAAATAAAAAATAAAAGAAAAGAAAACAATGATGAATGGAAAAGAAAGAAAAAATTTGAAAAATCAAAAAAGCCATAAATTATTAGTTTAAAGTGCGCAGCTATTGAAAGATGTAAATAATAGCTTAGTTGTTTGAATAAACTGGGTTTCATCCACCTTAGTCACTAAATAATTCCTATTCCACACCCAAGCCTTAGCCACAGCAAAGTCCTGTTCTTTATGCAACTGGTGTCTATGGAACTATATAGCCTACCTAGATCCTAGGAAGCTATTTGATATTTTGGAAACTATCAATCTCAACCACTAGATCCTAGATCTAGTTTAGCCTTCCTAAAAAACTATCTCTTTTTACTTTAACCCATATATATATATATATATATGTGTGTGTGTGTGTGTGTGTGCGTATGCGTGTGCGTGTGCGTGTGTGTGTGTGAGGGGTGTGAACATGTCTCCCTTAACCGAAAAAAAAAACACTATCTTGGGTAGTTCCATGGTTTTAAAAGTATCACAAACATTTGTTTATCAACCTAGAGAGTATAGGCCTCAAAATTCAGGAATGACCTTAGACCTTACTAACATTATTGATGATAATTGTCATAACATTGATAGAGGTAAATGTGTTGCATGAGAGTTTCCTTGAGGACAAGCAAATGATAAGTGTGGGGATGTGATGAGTGGGGTAAAAGAATGTGTTTATAATGTTTAATATCATGTATCGCTTGATCTCTCATCTCAAGAGTGTGCACCTTACTAAAGAAGAACCTAAAAGTGTGTTGTAGGAGGCGATTGCTATGGACCATGGCTTGTTCTTAAAATTGGATGAAACATTGAAGGTTTTGGATCAATGGATGTGTGGGGAGTGAATGAACCTTCAGAGCTTGAAACGTGCTTGCCATCACCCTGATGGCATTGTGAAGTGTACCTATCATGCAATTGACTCGGATACACACATTATTGGGATTTCAAAACCTTCTATCAAGGGGCCCGAGACAACTGTTCATGAGTCCTTCATGTTGGATGTCTCCCTCCTTGATCGTGTACTTAAGGCACCTATCGTTACCGTCAAACGTATCCCTCATAGTTGTCGGTTGGCTTTTTCGCAAGCTTTGAAAACAACACTCTATAAAGTGGTTGTTCAACCAGGTTCTGTTGATGCGTGGGTTAGGTTGTTACTTTTTCCTCGTTGCACTTTACAGATGTTCAGACCCAAAAATAGGCACGAAAGAAGGTCCGGGAATAGGAAAGCCTTGCAACATCATTTAATAATGAGTTCTTTAGCCACATGGGGAAAGTTGACGGTATCATCATGTTAATTAAAAATCTGTTAAATGGTTCTGATTCGGGGTCCTTAGGCCAAGGTGACATGGACATCCAAAAGGAGGGGGATCTTGTCAAAAATAACATTAAACAGTGTCTTCGAAAAGTTGCGGATGGTCACTTTACTACGGCAGTAAAGGTGTTATGCTCATCCGGGCACTATACAATTCTGATACCACAAAGGATTTAGAGGCTAAACACCCGTACAAGAAACCCCCGGCTATGCCGAACATGACTTTTTCCGAACCTCCTCTTGTGGCTGATGTTGATAGTGTCTTTGGTTGCATTAAATCGTTTCCTAAAGGAACTTCGTGTGGGAGGGACGGTTTGAGGGCACAACATATTTTGGATGCTCTTTGTGGAGAAGGGTCGGCTATTGCCAATGACCTCATATGTGCTATCACTGTAGTGGTTAATTTATGGTTAGGAGGGAGATGCCCGTCTACTTTGGCAGAGTTTGTCGCATCTGCTCCTCTTACACCGCTTTTAAAACCCGATAATGGGATTCGACCTATTGCAGTGGGTACTATATGGAGGCGTTTTGGTTTCTAAGGTTTCTATGAAAGGTGTTGGCAAAGAAATGACCAAATAACTTAATGATTTCTAGTTTGGAGTTGGTGTTTCGGGTGGTGCGGAGGCCATATTGCATAGTGCCAACAGGGTATTGAGTGAGCGCCACACTGATGGGTCTCTTGCAATGCTTACAGTTGATTTTTCTAGTGCATTTAATATGGTGGATGGATTAGCTTTACTTCATGAGGTAAGGATCGGATGCCCTTCTATTTCCTTGTGGGTGGAATTTTTATATGAGCAGCCATCAAGATTATATCTTGAGGATGATCATATTTGGTCCGCCACGGGGGTTCAATAAGGAGACCCATTGGGACCACTTATTTTTGCCCTTGTTTTGCACCCCCTTGTACATCAGATTCGAGACAATTGCAAGCTTCTTCTTCATGCTTGGTATATTGATGATGGGATGGTCATTGGAGATTCAAAGGAGGTGGCTAAAGTGTTGAATATCATTAAGTTGACGGGGCCAACTTTGGGTCTTGAACTGTATATTAAGAAAACTGAGCTGTTTTGGCCTTCTTGTGATGGTACCAAGTCTCGTGATGGTCTATTCCCTGCTGACATCGAGAGACCATTATTAGGGGTGAAGCTTCTTGGGGGAGCTTCTAGTAAAGACTCCGGGTTTATTAGGGGGTTGGTAAAGAAGAGAGCTACTAATGCCGTTGATTTGATGTGGCTTCTCACAAAACTTGGTGACCCACAGAGTGAGTTACTTTTGCTTCGATCATGTATGGGTATTGCTAAACTTTTCTTTGGTTTGAGAGCATGCCAACCTGTGCACATGATGGAGGCAGCGTTGTTTTTTGACAAGGGATTGCGTGAGGCGATCGAGGACATTGTAGTTTGTGGAGGTCCTTTATTTGGAGATCGCCAATGGCGACTTGCTTCCTTACCCATTACGAATAGGGGTTTGGGGTTGTATTCGGCAGTAGAGGCTTCCACCTATGCGTTTGTTGCCTCGAGAGCCCAATCATGGGTGCTTCAGGATCACATTTTGAGAGACAGTGGTATATGTGGGATGGATTCTGATTATTCTTGTGCATTGGCTTGTCTTCGTGATATGATTCCGAGCGTCGATTTTAGCAGTTTCACTAACAAAGAGACCGCCCCCTCTAAAGCCCAACATGCATTGGCGAGTGCTCTTTTTAGTAAAATTGTTCATGATATGGAGTCACACTTTAACATGACAAGTAGACAAAAAGCCATTTATGAGTGTCTACAAGCACCACATGCTTAAGATTTTCTTCTTGCTATCCCTATAGATGGGTTAGGCTAGCATATGTCTCCAGTGGAGTATCGTACTATCCTTAAGTATCGCCTTATGATTCCTCTATTCCCGGTTGACGAGCTATGTCCTGTTTGTCGTAAGGTGTGTTTAGAATCATATGGGGAGTACGCGGTGCATTGTAAAGAGCTCCCGGGGTTCAAGTATCAACACGATTTGGTTAGAGATGTGCTCTTTGACATATTCAGGCGGCCCGGAATTTCTGTTAAGAAAGAAGCACCTGTGAAATTCCTGACTGACCCGTCGGAGGGAAGATCATCTCTTCGACCGTCTGACATTATGGTGTTTGGATGGATTGGAGGAAAACATGCTTGTGTGGATTTGACAGGGGTTTCCCCTCTGGTGGGCTTAGGGAGTAGTGGTTGCACAGCCGGTCAAGCCGCTTTGAAAGCTGCTTCAGGCAAGGTGACCAAACATGAGAAGGCGTATCTTGACAACCAACATGTGTTTATTCCTTTTGCTTTTGACACTTTTGGTTTCCTCGCGCCTGAAGCTATGGAGTTACTTACCCGCGTCCAACGGGTCATTCATAGTAATGTTATGACTCCAAGATCCGCAAATGTAGTTTTTAAAAGATTGGGTTTTGCAATTCGAAAAGGGGTAGCGACGCAGCTTGTTTTCCGATTACCTTCTGTTTCGATGTAATATGAATACTTTATTACCGATAATTTAATTGAAATAAATATTTATTGCATGATTAAATTTTTTTTTATCTATATCAAACACGATTACTTCGAGTTCTTTTACGTTTGTAGGTGAAAGGAGCTTAAATGAGCTAGAGGTCATGTTAACAATGAAGATGGAGTGAGAAGTTGAGAACATTGGAGGTGCAAGTGGGCTAAAAAGCTTATCAGTATTGATAAGAAGGAAAAGCACATAGTTTGGATTAAGTCGTAGGTTACGCCCCTATGGCGTAGTATTATGCGGGCACACTTTCAAGGTCAGATGCATCAGGTGCATATTGAGGGGCGACGTAATGCTATGGTCTATTGGGGTAATCTTACGCGGCATGTTTTTTCTAACAGAAGCATGAAATAGTTTTGGAAGAGAGGGCGTAATGCTATACCATATCTATGAAGCTTTATGGCGAGTGTTTTAATTTAATGGGAGTGCCTGCTTTCTATAAAAGACTATATAAGGGCTTAAACCCTAAATCAAAAGGATCTCTCTCTGCCTCTTTTTGGAACGACTTTGGATTTCCATTCCACCATCACCAAGCTTTCAAATCATAGTTTCTTCAATGGATTCAATATCTAATTCAATCACAAGAGTGTTCATAACGAAGATGCAAGGCTAAATCTTCGTGACCACTTCAGGTGTAGAGTTTGCATATGAATTGGTTATTTTGTGATCGTTATCATTATTGGAATTTAGTTTTGATTATCTTTTGATTTGTTGAACCTATTTTTTTGTTTTAATCGGTTAAACAATTGTTTTTCTGGGATTTACATGTATCATCAATTATTTGGTTTGTGTTCATCAACATTTAAGATTAAGTTCTTATCGTCATGGAACTGTTTACCATTAATAAATTATAGTTCTTAGTTTTGTAGTAACGAACTGGTAATTAGGTAAACCGCACTTAGTTGTGTCAATTCATCAGATTATGTTCAGTAAATCATCATAACCTAACTAATGTGTCTAGCAATTATTTGCCTATTCTAATAAGCGAATTATGTATATGTGATTCCCTAATTGGTATAAGTTTGGTTAGTCAGTTCATTGCATTACCTGAACCTTAACCGTTGTTAACTTTTTCACAAATTGTTTTACAACTAAATTAAATTCAACTACTTGACATCGTTTGTTCGCCTAAATAAAATCAATTAATACATAATGAACTTGGTTGGCACATTCCATTGATTCCTTGTGGATTTGGCACCTTACTTTCCTTAGCTAGTAAAGGTAATTTTTATAAATGTTTTTGATTGACCTTTCGACATCGATCCGAAGCTCAAAGGTTCATGCACCTAGGAGATGAAGGACTACAAAAAAGTCTTCAGCTGACCGCTGCTCTATCTATCTGCCAAGCAAAGATCAACCTGATGGAGCAAGCGCTTAATCCTTCTTTTGATAACACTACCTGGGATTTCGAAGGTTTAATGGTTAAGGCAAAGGAGCTTCAGAAGGAGATTGTCCAGGTTCCTAAGAAAGATCATTCCAAGGCAAGCAAGGGTAAGGAGGGATGTAGGAACGTGTTTGTGTCGTGAACAAGACGTAGACCAATATCTATAATCAACGTGAGGGTGCGGAATCCCTAAACGTGATCGAAAACAACAAGGTTTCTCATTAACTTCTCTCTATTTCTCATATATCTCAAGGTTTACAACAAGAAATGACAAATATCAGTACATATACGTTCTGGACTAAAGAGTTATGAAAACATATGTCAAAATCACTATTTATAGGGTGTTTGGAGCATTTCTGGCGCATAAGTCTTCAACAAGCATATGTCCAGCGCATATGTCTGGTCAACGTATAAGTCTGGTCAACGCATATGTCTGGTCAACGCATATGTTATGCCCTAGAAAAACAGAAAACTGCTTTGGGCATAACTTCTTCATTATAGCTCCGTTTTACTGCCGTTTTCGCCCACGTGCTCGTAATCAAATTCTCTTACCCTATATAATAATATCTTCATTTTTACTCCATCTAAAATGATCAAACTTTTAGCTCCTTTAAAGCTCCGCGCATCTTCATTTGACAAAGACGAAAGCAATAGACGTATGCACTTACAGACTCCCCCTCAGATATTGCCGAGTCTTTCCATTCAAATTAAGTGCTTAAACATTTTAGCTCTGGGTATTGCTCGTCTTGTCAACACACATCTAAATTATCAATTCCTTCCTTAAGTGCAAAGAACATTTGACATCAAGCTTCAAACACATGTTTAAACATTATCGTCTCTGTTTGTATAGTCTTTGACACTTTGAAGAACTGAATCTTCAATGATTATCCCCCTCAATTATTGATCATCTAACAGACTCCACCTAAAGCTTCATATCTTGATGAGACCTGTTACTCATGATAATTGTAAGTTGAAAATCTTAATTAACAATGTAAGCATACTCAAATACTTGTAAAGATTTTTCAACCGTTTGACAATTTACCACCTCAGACATCAACCAAAGGTTGTTTATCAAGTCTAATTAATGATCTTGAAAAACACTAACATTTAAGTATGTTTCCAATTGATTTTCTATAATTTTGTATTCCAACATCAACAGTCGAAAATAAAATGGAAAAAGAAAATCTTTTTGGTTTTAATGAAAAGCAATAAAGACAGTAAACAAATGAACTTCAAAGCTATTTACAAACATGTAAACAATTACATATTTTTGTGAGTTTGAGTAGGGAATCATATTGACCAAATTGCCCTTTCATCACAGTTTTATTTTCAGCGTTTATTATGACTGGTGTTAAGTCAGTCATTGGTATTGTTGTCCACCTAAACCTTTCAAACAAATGATTCAGGAATATCTGTGATATTATTAATTTGGTTCAATTAAGCACGAATCTTATGTGGACCCCACCCATCAGACATAATTTGTATATCTTTATACAGTGAATTTTTCACATGTATACTTTTTCACTATTTACTCAAAATTGATTAGCTGTGACTCATGCAAAAGTAACAAAACAAAACAACTCAGAATGTTAAAATTTTCCCTTAAGATCGGTATTACTACACACAGATAAGGTTCCATTTTAACAAAAATAAAAAGATAAAATAGGTTGAAGTTGTATAAGGCTTTAACAATCAGGTCGGATAATACCATATTATCGCGCTGAGAAAGTCCAAAGCTTTATACGAAACACCAAGAAAATAAAGCAGAATATCCAAATCTTAACATTCAGGTCGGATAATCTTATCACGCGGGAGAAGATCCAAGATTTGAATAAAAATAAAGAAAAAATCAAATTGAATTTCTTTGCAAAATAAAAAGAAAATAAGCTGAATTTCTTTGCAAAATGAAAGCATGCACACACAGCAATCTTTAAACAGATATTAATCAAGCATCAAGATGTTTCCCACTAGATTCGGTTGTATTTAGGTTTATATCACATAATTTTCCTAACTTGTTTGTTTTAAAGGCCTACCAGTGCATTAATACAGTTAAGTACACAACCGTTTATGCCTACTTTTTACTGGATATGGGACCAGATGCTCCATGTACTATCATATTCCCTTTTTGCTTCAAAAACTCGTTTTCCGAGGAGCAACATTTTAAAATGTTTTTGACATTTTTGAATTTTATACTGTTTTTGGCTTTTTCAAAATTTTCAATGTTTTTGGTTTTTCAGAAAATTTCTCCCCCTAAAATCAAAAACATTATCAAAAATAAACTTGACTGTTTGATGTGGTCTACAAATATGTTTAGATCACTTTTAGTTAATCCAATGGCAGCCTCATTAACAAGAATAGACAGTTAAACAATCCAAATTGGACAAGAAAAGCAAACCGTAATAAGTTCCATCTTTCCAGATTTCCTGTGTTTGCCCCGCCATCCATTGATTTGGCAATGTTTAGCACAACCATGCTCCAATGATTGACATTATGAATGATGGGAGCCCTTGTACATATAGTTTAAGAAAACAGAGAAATCCAAGCCCGCTTGGTCTTGGACTTCATGACATTTTCGTAATTCTAAACATTTTCAGGAGTTTTAGAAAAATTTGTTACAACAGAATGCTTGTTGTCTGAACTCCCAGAATTAACATTTGAATTTTCTGAAGTTACGAATTTTACAGATATGACAGTGTTATCCAAACTTTCAGACTCTTTCTCAACAAAATCTTGTTTTGGCATTTTAGTCCTTGATGATCCAATGACATAACTTTGATTTGGGTCTTTTCACATAAAATTTCAAACTTTTAAACCTTTTAACATCACAATCTTTCAAATCAACAACCTCAACAAATTTAGGTTTGATATATGAATTTGAATTTGATTTGACATTTGAGCTCGTATTTTTAGATTTTGAATTTTGAAATTTATGTTTTTCTGTTTTAAGAACATCTTGGTTGATTTTAGATGTAACAACATCTGATTTTGGAATGTAAGCGAACTTAGGACTCTTCTTATAACAAGGAGATTACTTTGTTTATTTACGTTTGTATTTTTGAACAAACAAATCTTTATTGGATTGATTTCGATACTGGATTTCTTTATCACTTTCAGATGTTGTTCCATTTACAAATTCAACCTTATTAAAAATTTTTTTGTGGTTACCATGTTCATGCTTATAACGATTAGGACACGCAAAGGACACATGCCATACTTTGTTACAGTTAAAGCATCTCCTCCGGTCAACAAACTTTCTAACTGGAGGTTCTTGAACACGATTACACCCATTTTTTTTATTTTCAGATATTAGAGGCTTAGGGGAACTTGGGGTTGGAACTTGCTTATACCCCAAACCATGATCATTATAACCATAGACAACTTCCCCAGATATTTCATCTTTACCTGTCAGTTTGGGGAGAATATTGTATAGGATGAGAGATTCTGCTTTGAAACTGTTAAGCTTCAAATCAACCTTTTCATTAACAGTATTTTAACATTAAAATAGTTTTCTCCTTTTGATCAATCTTTTCCCCCCAGTGCCATTTCACATGTTTGAAGCTTAACATAAGCTTCCTTAATACGTTTAAGCTCATTTAGTAAAAAGTCGTTGTGAGTTTTAAACAGTTTATTCTCCACATCTTTTTCTAAACATTCTTTATGAAGTAACTCACATTTTTCACATGACTTTACGTTATGAATGTTTAACGACTCATGATTAGACTCTAATTTGATTTTAACATGATAATGAGCAGAAGGTTCAGAGTGTACCTCGAATAACTTAACCTCTTCGACTTTCACAGTCGGGATGTCTGAACATTTTGTTTCAACTTGATTGAGAATAGATTCAGTTCCCTTAACTCTAACAACAGCTTCCTCAGCTTCATCCTCAACCTTAATTTCCCTCAATCCAACTTTAGAGGATCACAAGTAGACTGACACCATGATTCCAAAACCAATTCTTCATCAAATTCTGAACCACTATCATTATCGAACTTAGGAATGTTCTCAAATTCTGGCAGTGATAGTTCTTCAGATTTGACAATCTTTTCAGCAAGTTGATCAATCATTTCAAACTTTTCAGACTGGTCATTTTGAACTTCAATCTCATCATCAACCTTCACAACCTTCTTAGAATCTTTAATTACCTCATGCATTATTAGCTTCTCGATGAATCGGGAGAGATTGTGACTATTGTATGTGTTGGGGTATGATAGTATTGATAAATTTTTATACCCAAATCTTCAGGTGAAGTTTCAGCAACTATATCAGACAACTTGTCAATGTATTCAAACTCTCGTCTCTCAATCCTAATTGTTTCATTTCGCTCACAAGCTTGTAATATCTTTCGATTAAACGAGCAAACAATTCTCCAGTCATCATCTCAAAATCAACAAATTCTATCTTCAAAACGTTTCTTCTCGATGTAGCTTCAACGTTAAACAAACTCGAAAATTCCATTTTGAAAATTTTTGTGTCACACCCCGATCCAGGGCCTAGGAGTGTGACCAACAGTTGGTACCTGTTTTGTAAATATATCAGATTAGCGGGTTCATTTTAGCGGAAGTCTTTAAATATTAAAATATTAATTTACATTATCAAAATTACTCGGGAATTAAACACCCGAGTTTCAGTTTTGCAAAACAGTGATATTAATAATACAAGGATTTATAATATTCAAAATGAGCCATCTAGAGCGATCTTCTATGACTCCAATCCTTGTATACCATATATTGTCATCTAATTACCTGCAAGAGTGGGAAAACACGCCAGCCATATGCTGGTGAAACGTTGACTCGATAAAACATTTATAACAGTCGTTAAATACAAACATAGTTTTCTGTTCACAATCTCAGCAGGAATGCCTGTCCATTCCCGGGATTTGTACCACTGTCCTACGCACACAATTCAGAGGTTCCCCGAGTACATAGCCCCTGTTCGGAGACAACTTTCCCCTAGGCTATGTAACCCTTATGGAGAACTGGTTATGACTGACTTGGTTTTGTATGCCAATTATCAGTTATGTTTAGATCCAGACACATGTGTATTCGGTCTGAGTTGCTTTTTATTATCTATTTTGTATTGTAACGATTTTAGAGATTATATCTCATGCAAACATTTATCAGACTCTTTGTAATAAACAACCAGTTTATTACAAGAGTAAAATCAGTTGAGACAGTAAAAGGTTAACGTGTTCACATTATATTATCAGTTGGAAATATCAACCTCCTTGGATTCAGTATGTTTAACCTATATATCATAATAGGTTTGCATAAGTACCTAGTTGGTATTATTCAGCAGACTTTAAGTCTGTTACAGTTCAGCAGACTCGAGGTCTGACCAGCAGACTTGAAGTCTGATTCAGTTTCAGCAGACTCGAGAGGTCTGATCAGCAGACTTGAAGTCTGATTTAGTTTCAGCAGACTCTTAGGTCTAACCTAATCTTGGTATAGTTATAGTCATTTTATGAAAATACTTTGGATTTACATATGACGTTTGGTATAGCATGCTTTGGCCTAATAAAGGATATCACATTGGCAAACTTCTCTAGATAAGCAAACGGGTCCCGCGGTTGATTAGGATGTATACGAATTGCTTTCCTTAGACAAGAAGAGTCTACTAATGATACCCCCTTCCAGTTACTACGTGCCCGTCAAAATGATAGTTTTGGTAACATTACTTCACGTGGAAGCAATGTCTTTGCTTAATAAAACATTACTTAACGACTATACCCTTAACTAAGTTATATCTATGTATTTAAAGTAACTAGTAAAGTAACTTAACCTTAATCCTACCTTAATCGACTAGGCGGAACTTAAGAACATAAGAAATCAGCAGCACTTCGGCTTGTGCTTCGTTTACAAGATCAACAGCTCGTTAAACAGTGTAACGACACCTCGTTTCTTCGTGAGAACAGCCCTCGGAACCCCGGAACAACTTTGACACGATTTCCTAGGTTATGTGTGTGAAATAAGTGTGAAATTGGGATGAATGGGGCTGAACCCATAGCTGCCCTTTTATAGCTGAGTTTTGCAGACCATTGCGTAGCGCGATGGCCTTTTCCCCAAGGCCGTCGCGTAGCGCGACGCCGCAATTAACCAGAAGCTGCCATGTGTTGACACGTGGTTGGCCACGTGTCCCGGGTTACTTAACCTGGTCATCGCGTAGCGCGATGGACCAGTTAGGTTGGCCGTCGTGTAGCGCGACGCCCCCCTTTTTCTTGAAATGCTAAATGCTCTGTCGCGTAGCGCGATGAGGTTTAACAGGAGACCATCGCGTAGCCCGATGGGTCTCAAAACTCAAATTTTCAATCTTACTCAACTTCCAAGTTTGGCATTTTTAGTCCCTTAACTTCTAAAATTTGCATTTTTAGCCCAAAATTAGATGGGGTATTTTCCCGGTGTTACATTTTGTAATCTTAATTCAACAAATTTCAGCAACTTTTTGGCTTGTTTAGTCTCGTTTATCAGCAAAACAGCAAATTTCAGCTCGTTTCAGCGCACTTTCAGCTAGTTTCAGCACGTTTTAACGCAAAAACAGCATGTTCAGTTCGTATTTCAGCAAAATTCAGCAGCGAATCAGCAAGTTTTAAGTTCATTTCAGCCCTAAAACAACATGTTTCAGCACTTTTGGTGCGTTTCAACACGTTTCAGCAATTTTAGCATGTTATTGACACTTTTCAGCTCGTTTCAGCACGTTTTAGCGCGTTTTCGGCCCGTTTCAGCACGTATCAGCACCATGGCCGGCTCTAGGGTGGTGGAAGCCGGACACCCGGCCGGGGCATGGCTTTTTCGGGGCACGTTGGAACCACCGGAGAGTTGACATCGTTATGGTAGTTTGACCTTTCAATCTATTGTTGACAAAATAGTAGAACTAAGAGAAAAAAATAATGAAAAAGACAAGTCAGAAAATTTTCTAGTGACCAAAGAGCAATGTTTTAAAAACCGGTACGTATTGGCCGGTTTAAACCGGTTATACTGTGAAAAGGATAAGTCATATTGTGAATATCGAGCAATATTGGAAATGATTTTCTCACCAATAAGGTTATAAGCTATATGCTACTATTCATTACGTATTAACATAATATTTTTAATGAAAAAAAGGAAATGAGTAGGATTGTAATAAATTTTAAAATAAAAATTCTATTTGATTTTATAAAGTATTTTTATGCTTTTAACATAGCAGAAAATTAAGAGATTTTTTATACTATTCATATTCGATTTTACTTTAACCATTATCTATAATTTTAACAAAACATATAATTGAATTATTAGTTAACAATATTTTTCTCATCAAAAGATTTCTCAGTTTTATTAACACGCATACATATTGTTATCATTTCTTAATAGATTTGGAGTTCTAGTAACATGGTAAACAACTTGGCCGACCCTAGGGTAGTGCGATCCAGACGTTTAGTAGAGGCCGGTGATTTTCAGAGGCCAAATTTATTATATATATTTGAAAACAAAATTATAAAATATGTATGAATCTTAATCATCTTAAATATATTTGGCCCAAACTTTTTTTTATCTATAACATTAATCGTCATTAAAAAAATTAGCTTATATACTTCGTTATTTATTATTAGGCATATGGGCCTTTTTATTTCGGCTCGGCCGAGGCATTAAAATTCTCGAAGCTGGCCCTGATCAGCACGTTTAAGCAGTTTTTCAGAGAATCAGCAACAAAATCAGCACGTTTCAGCAATTTCAGCTCGTATAACAACAGTTTCAGCACGAAAACAGTCCGTTTCAGCACAGCTCAGCACGTTACAGCTTGTTTTAAACGCGATTCAGCAACTTTTAACGCAAAAAACAGTAAATTCAGCGCGAAATCAGCCCGTTTTGACAGCAAATCAGCACGTTTTGGCGTGTTTTCAGCCCGTTTCGTCACGTTTCAGCAGCAAAATCAGTTTGTTTATCAGTGGACAGCAGCTAAAACAGTAAAATGCCCCTGCACTCAAATGCCAAAATTGCCCTTGGTCTCTCTAATTAATCTCAGTAAAGATTTTGACCAAAATGCCCCTGCACTCAAATCCAGATTTTTGCTAATAACTATTGTGAATATCTGCACAACATCCAGCGTATGAATATATTGACATAGCAAATGGACATATTAACCAACACTGAGTTGCAAATGGACGTATGAACCAAAATCTTCAACTTTCAAGTGTATTAACACAAGCAATGTGTAGTTTGTCGAAGCAAATTATCAATCCCTAAACAGAATCTTAAGAACCGAAACGAATCTGAATGACAAGAACACTAACACGAACTCAAATCAGAAGCGTTACACCAAATGGAACACCAATTAATCACCAAAAATCGGATTGGACGATGATCACATGAATACGAACATGAAACTAACACCAAATAAACTAATAGGAACACTAAACTTTTAAGCGAATGAACCGAAAAGAACTCGAACACAAAACCAAACTCAATTAGGAACGAACACGAAATAGATCAAAGCACGAACTCGAATGATATGGAAATGAACACGCAGATTAGAGGCTGACTTTGAATCCCAATTTGATTTGACCGAAAATTTGTTATGGCCGGAAAATATTGTTACGGTTCGCCGGAAAACTTTTGTTACTGTTGGAAGTTTAAATGAAAATCACTAATACAATGAACTAGAATGAGAGACAGATTATGATCTGATTACTTCACTTCTTTGAATCTTAATGACGTCATCATCATCACTAACTGATTTTTACGTGCACGAAGAACAAATCACAGCCCACAAATCAAAATGAATAGTGAATTGATCGCTGATTGAATATGAATTTGACAATGAATTTGAACCGTAAGTGAAACGCGAATCGGAGACGAAACAGTGAGATTTTTCCGGTGCCGTAAATGTTTGTTGAGCTCACCGGAAAAACGAAATATCACGGAAAGTACTGTTACGGTGGCCCGAAAAAGTTGTTTCTTCGCCGGAAAAAGGTTTTTACCGGAAAATATGGTTACAAGGCCGGAAATTCGCCGAAACTTCAAAATCATTATCAAACATCAAATTGATCACTGATTTGTACTCCAAATCACTTGTAGATGAATACTAAACAGTTATGAACGTAAAACATCAACCGATTTTGATCCGAATCAACCAAAATTTGAGCCGATGAACACGAACACACGGAATAAAAATCGAGGGTGTTAGAATCAGCGTTTAAGCACGAGATTTAGTGATTGGATGTAGAATCGAGCACCGAAAGGCTCTGAGCTTTTGGATATGCTTTGACTTTAACGAATTCGAAACGCACTTTTTAACGAGTTGAGAAATAGATCGATTCTTGACGTTAAACGAGTGTATCTTGTTATATGCACCAAAGCTCTGATACCACTTGTAGGAACGTGTTCGTGTCGTGAACAAGGCGTAGATCAATATCTATAATCAACGTGAAGGTGCGGAATCCCTAAACGTGATCGGAAACAACAAGGTTTCTCATTAACCTCTCTCTATTTCTCATACATCTCAAGGTTTACAACAAGATATGACAAATATTAGTACATATATGTTCCGGACCAAAAAGTTATGAAAACATATGTCAAAATCACTATTTTTAGGGTGTTTGGAGCATTTCTGGCGCATAAGTCTTCAACCAACGCATATGTCTGGTCAACGTATAAGTCTGGTCAACGTATAAGTCGGGTCAACGCATATTTTTGGTCAACGTATAAGTCTGGTCAACGCATATGTTATGCACCAGAAAAACAGAAAACTATTTTGGGCTTAATCAAATTCTCTATCACCCTATATTATAATATCTTTATTTTTACTCCATCTTAAATGATCAAACTTTTAGCTCATTTAAAGCTCGGCGCACCTTCATTTGACAAAGACGAAAGGAATAGACGTATGCACTTACAACGGAGCTAGAGGCGAGGAGAAGGAAGCGGAGATGTAAGCTGTAGAGGATCCTGCAGAGGGGGGGGGGGGGTGTGGCTATGAAGGGGGAAGGCCTGAGCCTCCCCTTATTTCATGGCTTTTGTAGTTTTTGATTTGGTTGTACTAAGACAATTTGCTTTTCTGTTTGTGTGGTGATGTTTTTAAACAATAGTACTCTCTATGTTTTAAGACAAGTGATTGCCACGGCGGAAAGATCCTGAGTTTCAGGATGAAACCTTGGCTATCACTTAATAATTAGGAAAACTTTTTGATATTTCTGATGAAGGGATCCTGGTCTCAGAACGAAGTCAGGAATATCATATATTCATCAATATAATAACCAACATAAGCTTTGCCCATGTCTACTTGTTTTTATGTTTGGAAAAATATTGTGAATCTTAACACGTTAAGGAATATAGAAATACTTGTTAAAATTGCTAACCCATCGCCTCGTAGTACAAATCAGAGTTATAATTTTGAAAGAATTTTTCAGCAGTTATTACAAAAAAGTAAAAGTAGATTAATATAGCAATCCAAAAGAGACAGAAGGGATGTTTAGTCGATAAAGGATGAATTCCAGAAGTCTTATGCTTTGGGGATAATTAACTATAGGGAGACTTTTGGAGATGACTAGGTGATCCTGATGATCCTAGAGAAAATCCATCAGTGTATGTTCTTAAGTTAACATATGAGAGTTAAATAAATGGGACAATCCAAAAAGTAGGGTTACACCCGATAATCGTAAGTGACATGAAAATGTCAAAACCTTAGTTGAATACTTGGGATAATCCATGGCTGTATAACATTTTATTGTTAATCCATTGATACTAAACTTAAGAATCCAACATGCAGCAAATAACAACGAAATTTTCAGCCATCGTCAAATGGACTGGTTCCGCCATCTTGAACTACATATTGATATCATGTGCCCAGGTGGAGTGTTTAAACTCAATTCTTAGAAAGGTGAAAACCTTTAAACCTTAGAAGGGATTTGTACCTAAAACTTAGAGAGGTGGCCAAACTCTAGGAATACATTCATTTCTTAGTCGGGATCCTGATTCTACAAAACACATGAACCTTTGTGAGGGTTGTGCTAGCTTAGCTAACACCCCTCCGATGCTTCAATTAGTAATGGGATACAAAAGATGATCAGAAAAGAAATAATTGGGACAGAATACATACCATACCAAGTTACAAATGAATTTCTAACTTACATGAAATAGAGTTAAGGCGAACAGCGTCCAGGACCTTGGTAGGATCCTACCATCCAAAGAAGACAACTGTTATGTTCCTTTACCTGCTTCTGCATCTATCAAGTATGGTCCTTCCCACTTGGGTGCTACCTTACCATCCTTAGGATTAGTGGTATTTTGAAAATCTTTTCTTAACACCAAATCATTAAATTGGAATCTTCTTAATCTAGCATTTTTATTGTAGAGTTGGCTACTCTTTGTTGGTATGCTGCAATGTGAATCTTAGCAGAATCCCTGAGTTCATCAATGATGTCAAGATTATCGACAACATCCTAATTGTTAGTTTCGAGATTCTGTAGGCAGTATCTTGTTGTTGGGATCACTATCTCAGTCGGGATCACTACTTAAGTTCCAAATACTAGAGAGAAAGGAGTTTGACCGGTTGCATTCTTTGATGTAGTTATGTCTGCCCATAATACAAATGGTAGCTCTTTGGCCCATTTTCCTTTTTTGTCCCCAGCTTTCTTCTTCATATTGTTGATGATGATCTTGTTTAAGGATTCTGCTTGCCCATTGGCTTGAGGGTGTATTGGTGTAGAAGTTATCATTTTTGTTCCCCATGCAACATAGAAGTTGGTAGTCCTATTGCCAATGACTTGAGATTCGTTTTCACAAATTATTTTCACCGGGATCCCAAATCTTGTCGTGATATTGTGCTTGATGAAGAATATTACTTCATTCTCTCTGACTTGAGCGATATTGTGCTAACATGAATACCTTTCTCATGGAGTCTTTGGTAGTTTACCCACGATGTCCATCCCCCACTTCATAAATGGCTTAGGAGAGATGATCGAGTACATAAGTTCTGCTAGTTGATGAAAAATGTTGCTATGTCTATGGCAGCCATCACACTTTTGAGCATAAGTCATTGTGTCCTTCCTCCTAGTTGGCCAATAGTAGCTAGTTATGAGGATTTTGGAATACAATGATCTACCTTCGGTTTGATTCACACAGTCACCCTCATGAATATCCTGTAGTACTACTTGAATTTCAGGATCATCTAAGCATCTTAAATGTGGACCTGCAACAGGTTTCATGTAAAATAATGAATCAACATAACTTCATACAAAAAGCTTTGGGATTTCGTCCTTAGGGATCTCATTATGTTGTATAAACTTTTTGATGTGCTAGGTCCAAGATCCTTGATTAGTAGCATCTTTCGTGTTCGTCACTTCTTTCTTATTATATTTAGGCATGTCTATGGCCGAATTCAAGATATGTATGTTCGGAATTTTTATCTCCGTCGGGATCCTGAAAGCTGAACCAAGGCTTGCCAAAGTATAACCTTCGCCATTTTCTTCTCTGGGTACTAGTTCAATGACAAAAGAATTGTCACACCCCGACTAGCAAATTGCGGAAGTGTTAAACGGGAATGTAACAGAAACCTCTAGTATCAACCACATTGTTTATAAAGAAACATTACAAACTAATTTACAATATATTACATTTTGCTAACTTCTTTTACAAAGTAGGTGATACAAATCTAAACCAGCCCGTTAAGCTGCTTTACTTCTTACTAGCACACTTGCATCAATTTATCTAGCACTGATCGCAAGTCCAACACGTAGCACATTAGCTTTCTAATCCAAATCCAGTACACTTGAAAAGCACGTTTGAAATGGATCAACTACAAGAGTTGGTGAGTTTCATGAGTTTCAAGAAATCAGGTATGCGTAATCACAAGTCATAGTTTGCATATACGCATATAAGTGTGTATGTATGTATGTAAGTACGTTTGCTTGTATGTTTATGATGAAATTATGCTAAGCTACAGTGAAGCCTTGACCGTCTGTTCATGCTGCGTGCCTTCATTTTCCACGCGTACTCAACCACATTGGCCTCCCTTTCGCCCACAACATGCCCCGAGTAGCTATGTCTAACACTACACAGCATGTTTGTATAATTATGGTCATGTGCAAATGGCGTTATGTCTTGGCAAACCCTTCCGGCTCCGTTTGGGTTTGTCAAACCAATAGTACTATTCACAAGCCACCAGCTCAAAGTTATTCACTGTGTTCGTGGGGACTTTTGTGTATTAGCACTTAGATAATTCCCATCATCAAACAATTCCAAGTATATAGATATATATCAACATGCTTTTCACCCCAAAAGTTTGTTAGTAGTTTAAAAAGTGGGGTCATGAAACTCACGGTTTAGTCGGTATTCAACACAATATCAGATAGCGGTTCATTCTGCCTGCTAGCACTTAGATCCTATAATTAATATTATAATAATATTAATATTTTAATATTATTATAATCTTCATACTAAAATGGGCTGTATATCTAGTCTGGGTATGGTTGTCGCGCCTAGAACATGCCAATAGCCTTAGATTGTGACGTTGTTCAATGTCTAGTATTTAAAACCGAACTTGACTCAGTTTTCCCGTTTTACCTGCCGGGCCAAATTGATCGTTTGTGCGTTTAGAAAACAAGTACGAACACATAAACTCGGGTAAATGTGTTGGTTGATAAAATAATTAAATGTATAAAGAAACATTGTAGATTAGATGTCTGGATTCGCTACGGGGCTTGTTTTCGTTTATTCAGTCTAGTTTGGAGAAAAACGCGCACAATGCATCCGAATTGTCCGGATTTATCACAATAAGTTCGTTTTTACTTAATTAACCCAAAAATATATTTTTGGTCACTCTTGATGTTCTGATATTTCAAAAGGTTTGTTAATCACGAACTCGTCGGTTTTTATCATAATTCAATTTGTTTAACTTTCAAATTAGCACAATTAATTATCCGTTTTTCATTAAATTATGAAATTTTATACACTTACCAAGTAAAATATGTAGATTTTTAAAATATTTCTAGAATTATTTACTGACAAATTAATTTACAAAAATTCATTTTATATGTTATTTTTAACCCGTAAATCATCCGTTTATACCAAATGATTTCTGAAAAATCCAATAAATTTACTGAGTAATACAAACGCCTTCCAAAATACCCTGTAAAATTTCCAGAACCTAAAACTTTTTCCAACTTACCTTTTTGAGCCAAAAATGACCATAAAAACTAGAATAAACGCGAATCCAGAAACCATAGCTAGGTTTCTCCAATTAACCCCAAATTTTATGTGTGATCATATTATATCATACCTCAGTTCTCCACAAAATTTAATAAATTTTCAAGTAGTTTAAGTATTTTTCACAAATAAACATCCCCAAACGGTAATAAATTCGCCAAATATTCTCAGATTGTCAAAAAATTATGAAATTTGGACAGGGACTCATTCATATGGTCCCTGATGTCCCTGTAAAATTTCATAGTCTAAAAACAAGCATGTCATAATCGAATCATAAACAGCCCCTAAATGAGTGTTTCGGCATTACATTTGCGGTTTTCGTTCGTTTCATCTCTTTTACTCATTTTTCCAGGTCCTTGGTCTTCTAAGTAATGTAACTACAAGTCTTATATCACAAAACCAATCATGTATCATCAAGAGATCAGCCTTGAAACCTAGGGTTTCGGCTAGGGCTTTAAATCGAACTTTTGAAACGTACAAACGCGATTTAAACCCTTTAATCCAGGTTTATGGCCAAAAAACTTATCAAACCAGGTTCCTAACCATGTGTATGATCAAAATATGTTTATGGGTCATTTTTAGGGTTTTTTCATGGTTAGAAGTGATTTTTGGTAATCAAACTATGTTTATTTGTGTTTATACATGTTTAAATAAGCTAAAAATGGATCAAAATAATGAGTTTACCTAGGGTTTTGCTTGAAGAATATGAAGAAGCATGCTAGAAGCTGAAAAATCTGTTATTTTGGTGAAATATGAATTAGGAAGTAGGTGAAATGGGTTAATATAACAAAAAGGAGGGAAAGTCTCATTTGGCTATGGATGGCAATGAAACCCGAACTCGATGGGAAAACCCGAAACCCAACATAAATGGGGCGGGTAATACCCGACCTGTTAGGATTTGGGACGGGTTTAGGATTAGTTTTGAAATTTTTCGCGAGTTTGGGATTTCTAATATACCCGATTACCCGACCCGATTACCTGATAACATAGACCCATTTACCCGATTATATACCCGATATAACTTATTATATTATGTATATACTACATTCCAAATATATTATTTGTCAAAACTTGATATGTCAATTATTTGAGATATTTTACCTATATGGTAACCATCTTTGTAATCGATTAGTTATATTTTTTTAAAATCCCGATAGAAACCCGACGGGTTTTGAGCCGGGTATATCCAACGGGTATTTTGGAAAAACCCGATAGGAAACCCGAAACCCGATGGGAAAACCCGAAACCCTTTTGTCCCATTTTTTATGTATTATTCCTCGTTTTGCATGTCGTATGCAAAAACCGAGTCCAAATTTATTTTGGGTTTGGTTTTTGGCGAGAAAAAATATCGGGTACGACAAACAGCGCAAAAATGATTGTTTTTCGGCCAATTTCTCATAAATATAGAAAAAAAATACTATTTTCTTTTTGTAAAAATCGAAAATATTTTCACGGATCACTTAAACATCCCAAACAAGTGTTTTGTAAGTCTTTTTCGGCTTAACGGATGATACAATGCTTGTTTCGTAACTATCTTTCGCATTTAAAATCATAGCGGGTAGTTAAACGAGCATGTTTTCGTATAACTGATTTGCTATCGTACTAAGGCCATAATATCAATATATTGGTTTATAATATACGTATATCACTTATAGATGCCCCCCGGGATATCCGGGTCATAACCAGACTCGTTTGGTTATGCGTTTGTTTGATACATGATAAGCGGTTAATTTATTCGGCATGTGAATACTGAGGTGTATCTGGTTGTTAGAAGAATCAAACTTCTTTGCCAAATTTTCAATTATCTAGAGATATTGGGTAAGCCTTTCACTTTTTACTACATAGGAGCCATCAAAGTGATTAGATAGTTGAAGGCTAGCAATTAAATCTACAAATACATGAATGTTTCTAATTCTCATATCCTTAGATAGTTGAGGCTACCAATTAAAATCTTCATACTCAACTTCATTGTCGAAATTTTTCTGTTTTCAGTTAGGTTATAGTCGGGTTTTTTTTTTCCAGTTATGTGTAGACATTGCAAAAAAATTTTTAAAAATGAAGATGATTTTAAGCTTGTAAGAGTATATTAGAGTACCACAAGTATATTGAATGCAAAAAACAAAAATAGACGCATGTTACGTGAAACCATACGAATAAAAAGTTGCTAGAGTAATTGAGTTTAAAATTCAACAAAGTTCTTAATCAGAAAACACTAAAAGTTTGGTCCTAATATTCATTATTCATCTTGTTCACCTTCAAAGTTTAGTCCCAATCCTTGTCATCTTCATAATCTTCGTCACCATAAATCAGTTCGGTTTGGTTTTTTTTTGGTTTTCTAAAAATGGTAAACCGAACCAAAGCCAAAAATTCAGTTTTTCAATAAAACAAAATTTAACTATCGGTTAATGCTTTGGTTTGGTTTTTAGTTCGGTTTTGGTTTGGTTAATTCGGTTTTTTGCTCACCCCTAACTCAAGGATCAGGATTATCCACAGTAAGACCTGCCCTTATGTCTAACACTGAGATATTTGATATTTTATTGTATATGAAGGATCATATGCAACAAAAAAAATGGAGACCAACAACTCCTTCATAAGCGAACTCCCGGATATCAAATCGCAGGGAAAGAAACCAACAGAAGAATTGACCATTCTAGTACATCCCAGGATTTTGGACTTTGGATTTCGGAGCCTCGGGATCCCCGGAAAATCCTTTTGATGATTTCTTACCCATGCCATCAGCAGCAGGAACACCTGGATCAACCCCAACCACCAAGATCACGAAAACTTGGGATTTTAATACTATTGCAAGATCCTCAGCAACAAATCCCGGCATTGGTAGCATTTATAATAATAACTAGGGTTCCGATAGGGAACCCGACAATAATCGGCGGAAAACTGGTTTGATTGAAACACAATCAAGATAACTGTTGAGTTGCAAAGAAGAATACACAAAATCAAGAATGATTTTAGGTTTATATTTGAATCGATCAATTAGAGTCAGTCAATTGGTATAGCATCTGGATTTAAGAGGTGAGACGTAACGTGGCTGTTAAAGATGAAGCATAGATGGACAACTATGATTGGCTAAACAAAAGGTCCGATTAGAACTTTGTGGCACCAAACTTGTTGTTTATACTAATTAGATAATAATAATAATAATAATAATAATAATAATAATAATAATAATAATAATAATAATAATAATAATAATAATAATAATAATAATAATAATAATAATAATAGTAATAATAATATACATGTGATTAATGTTGAAACTTCGTAGGATACCGCTATAAACCCAATAATGCAGAAGTAGTGGCAGAAGTTAAGGGACTTGATCTCTAGTGTTCCTGGGATAGTGCAACCGATAGCCGAAGCAGCTCTAAGAAGCCACAAGATCTCAAGATTTGTGTATACTATTTTTGATGTTGATATCCCAAAGCAATTCCAAGCCCCTAACATGAAGCTACATGATGGGACTACAGATCCCAAAAAACATGATGCACAATATCGTGAAAGAATGAAGATCAATCCCATCCTTTAGGATCTCAAAGAATCTTTCTTATTCAGAGAATTTTGTTCAACAATAACTAGAGCTGCCCTGAAAAGACTCCTGAGTGTTCCTTCCTTTTCACATTTAGTTAATCTATTTAATAACCAATTTTCTTGCAGCAGAAGATTTGAAAGATTAACCACTGATTTACACATGATAACTCAAAGTAATAATGAATCTCTTAGGAATTATGTAAGGAAGCTCTAGAAATACCCAACCTTGACCTAGCTACAATGGTACAAACCTTCAAGATGGGACTCAAGAAAGATTGCTCTTTCTCTAAGGATCTCGTCATGAATCCTTGAACAAACCTGGGTGATGCTAAAAACAAGGCATTAAGATTTATAAGATTGGAAGAAGACAAGATGATCCAGCAAAGACTTTATACATCCAGCAGCTATAACCATCCAAACAGGAAGTCGGAATCCTCATCATCTAATCCATACCGATGAAACCTTATTCTAGAAATGATCGCAATAGGGTTGATATTGTGAATGGAGAAAACTACCCTAGGATAAATGATTAATGTTTTTCTGTAGGTATATCTGGACTAATGTGTGCTATGTATGATCTTGGAGACAAAGCAAAATGGCTTTGTAGGAATGAAAAGAACAACTCTTGGAAAGATAAATCCAAGTGGTGTACCTTTCATGAAGACTTTGGTCACATAATAGAGGATTGTGTAACGCTAAGGAAGGAAATAAGTTATCTCCTAAGCAAAGGCCACCTAAAAGAATTACTAGGCAGAAAGAGGAATAGAAGTCAATATTCTGAAAAAGCTCCAAAAATCGCTGAATCCCCGCCTCCAGGCACTAAAATAGTAAACTTTATCTCCATATATAGACATATGTGGAACTTTGTATTCGGCAGCAAAAAGAAACATAATGGTAGCTAAGGCCGAAATACTAGAAAGACCAACAATAGCTTTGACATTAACAAACGAAACATAAGTCTCGTTCAGTGAAGAGGATTAGGATAACATTCAGGATCCTCATCATGATGGTTTGGTTATCACTTTATATGTTGCTAACTATTTTGTATGCAGGTGTTGGGGTTTAACAAGATTATCAAAGTCATAAAATTCCAATTTTATGAAAAACGCAGCGGAAATTAGTTTTAAATCTTGTTAATTTGATATGTATAAAACCAATTTTACACATGCAAAACCCAATCCCGGATCCAAATACGAAATACATACTATCAAACACATGCATGTCACTATAAGTACATGCATGTTAAAGCTACCTTTCAAATCAAAGGAAGAGGAGGGAGATGATGATGAAGAAGGCAAGAACTTGAATATGAAGCCCCTCAAACTAGCATACCCCAATCTTTCCAACAAACACCACTTGTAGCTAGGATTTGGTAACGCTTGACAACTCCTCCTTGTTCTTGTTCTTGGCCGTCCAAGAGAAAGAAGAGAGAAAGAAATGTGCAAAGGATTTTTCCTCTAGTGTACTTGTGTTGTATGTTGTGTGTTATGAGAGATTGAGAGAAAGAGTGCATAATAAGCCTTTCAAATGGCACCACCCAAGGAGCCAATGGGAAGCATTGCATGTCTCCACTAAGGAGAAGATAATAATAAAATAATGAAGAGAGAAAGAGAGGGGGAGGAGGGGGGGGGGGGCGGCCAAGCCTCCATTTCTTGTTCAAAATTTTACAAACCTTTTTATAACATAAAACCTTTTGTTATAAAATGTTATGTTAACCTTTATAATAAAATGGTTACACAACTTAAGAAAAATGCAAGGTTAATAAGGTTTACATATTGTTATTTAACCAACTTAAATAACACTATGTAATGTTCTCTCAACAAATATAAATCATCCATATGATTTATTTATTACACAAGTACATTGTATTTAGAAACCCCTTTCTAAATAACTTAAGTGTTAATATTCATTTGTTATGATCATATCATATATAAACAAATATTATTGGTGTTTGTCTAGATTGTTATTGGGTATGACCCGACTTGGATCATGACGTACTAGCCACATCAATAATAATATGTGTCTTGGGCATATCGAGTCCAACAATCTCTCACTTGTACAAGATACATAGAAGATTGATGCAAGTAGCAAGTACCGCCTAACTAATTTTTACTACCCCTAATACGCATGACGAAGTGCCATTCAATAACATCATCACCTTCAAGTCCCTTACTTGAAATGATTTAGGTATATGTATCATTTATCCTTTTGCCACAGATGTCATGTCAAATCCAGAGACACAGGGTGATCATTCTCTGTGGATTTAACTTTCAGGCCTTAGACATCTCACTCTCAACGAATAAGAGGGACAAATCCCCTCTTGACTACATACGTCTCTCACAATCACCTTGTACCATACCTGATCTTAGCCTTATGTACTGTCATGTTTCAGAGCAGCGAAGAACTAAGTCAAAGTACAATATTCGGTGAATATCAAGACCCAATATGTATCTCAGGTCGGAGGATACTATGATATTCGCCTTTACTCAAATTTACTTATGATCAATCACAAGGATTCCATGTAGTAATATTTGAGAGGGGGCAAGTCCAATATTTATAACCCATAAATATCTATGAACCTTAGCAGCAACCCTTGCTCTATATTCATATCCCATGAATATCTACCAATCCAAGTTCATAATAGTCTTACCTTCATATTTGTTCCACAAATATGAGCGACTTCGAACATTTAGAATAAGCAACTTATTCACGGATTTAAACATGCTAAAATGGAACATAACTCAAAATGTCATAATCATAAACCATAATCATATGAATGAGTCAAAATAACAATTGCTCCGATATCCAAATACAAAATTCAATCATATCCGATCACTAGAATATTGAAGTCCTAAGGCACAAGTATGACCCTCATGCTTTGGCCTTTCAAGGAGCTTCGTGTGTGGATCCACAATGTTTTGATCGGTGTGAACTTTGCGAATACATATCTTTCCTTTTTCAACCTCATCCCTTATGTAGTTGAACCTCCGCTCAATGTGCCTCGTCTTTAGATGTGCACGAGGTTCCTTGATTGGAGCAATCGCACCCTCGTTGTCACAAAAGATCTCTAGAGGGTCCTGAATGGTACATACCACCCCTAGGTCGGCAATGAATTTTCTAATCCACACAACTTCTTGAGCTGCCAATGAGGCGGCGATGTATTCCAATTCCGTGGTGGACAAAGCTACCACATCTTATTTTGAGCTCTTCCAAGAGACTGCCCCACCATTCATAATGAAAACATATCCCGATTGTGATCTAGAATCATCTCGATCGGTTTGGAAACTCGCATCCGTGTAACCCTTTACAACGAGTTCTTCCTCACCCGAACCGTATATTAGAAACATGTCCTTAGTCCTTCTAAGGTATTTCAATATACTCCTTAACCGCCATCCAATGGCTACTTCCCGGATGATGTTGGAATCTACTTGTCATGCTTAAAGCGTATGACACATCCGGTCTAGTGCATACCATTGCTACATGATGGATCCAATAGCCGATGCATATGGGATTCCATTCATTTTCTCTTGCTCATCCTTTGAGCTTGGACATTGAGATGTACTCAATATCGTTCCTCTTTGAATAGGTACCAAACCTTTCTTAGAGTTCTCCATCTTAAACATTTTCAAGATTTTGTCAATGTATGCATTTTGGTTTAAACTTATCAACCGCCTTGATCTATCCCTATAGATCTTTATTCCCAAAATATAGGCGGCTTCACCAAGATCCTTGATTGAAAAACAACTTCCAAGCCATGATTTTACACCCTCCATGGTTGGAATGTCATTCCCAAATAGTAGTATGTCATCAACATATAATACTAAGAAGGTAATGATGCTCCCACTAGCTTTCTTATACACACAAGCTTCATCACCATTCTTGATGAACCCAAATTTCTTAACTTCTTCATCAAAACTGTGATTCCAACTTCTAGATGCTTGTTTCAATCCATAGATTGATTTCTTTAACTTGCATACTTTATTAGTATGTTGTGGATCGACAAAACCTTCAGATTGAACCATGTAGACATCTTCCTCAAGATGCCCATTTAGGAAAGCGGTTTTGACATCCATTTGCCATATCTCATAGTCATAATATGCGGCTATGGCAAACAATATCCTAATAGACTTTAGCATTGCTTTTCATCATAGTCAACTCCTTGAGTTTGAGTGAAACCTTTTGCTACAAGTCTTGCTTTATAAGTATCCAAGTTTCCATGCATATTGGTTTTCTTCTTGAAAACCCACTTACTTCAAACCGGTTTGGAATTAAAGGGTGGTACAACCAAATCCCATACTTGGTTGTCATGCATGGATTGCATCTCAACCTTCATGGCTTCAAGCCATTTGTCACAATCGGATTGTGACATTGCATCACGGTATGTGGTCGGTTCATCCGAATCTACCACATAGCATCCATCCATGAAAAATCCATATCTTTCTAGTGGATGACTAATTCTACCGGATTTGCAAACGTTTTGTGTGTTTTGATCAACCACTTGATCATTTTCAACAACCTCTTGTTGATTGCTAGTATCAACCAAACGTGTATCGGCTTGTGGTTCTCGATCCTGCTCGAGTTCCACCGTTCTACTAGTACTTTCCATAAGGAACTTAGTTTCCATGAACTCGGCCTTTCGAACAACAAATACCTTTTGCTCGGTTGGGTTGTAGAAATAATATCCCATAGAGTCCTTGGGATATCCTACAAAGATACACTTAGTGGATCGACTTTCAAGTTTGTTTTGGGTGTTGTTCTTGACATAAGCCTCACAACCCCATACCTTTAAATATGATAACGATGGAGCTCTTCCATTCCATACTTTAAAAGGTGTCTTGTCTACTTTCTTGGTTGGGGCCATATTTAGAATACGGGCCGCGGAGAGCAAAGCGAAACCCCAAAATGATAGAGGCAATGTGCTTCTAGCCATCATAGATCTAACCATATCCAATAGCTTGTAGGCATAACAAGCTAATGGATTGGATGACTTCAAGACAAATATGACACGACTAAGGATCGCTCTAGCTCACTGGATTACCTCTCGGTCTCACTCAATAAACCCTAACCACTCAAAATCGGCTAAAACGACCAAACCGGGAAATAATTGCTAACGTGTTCTAATGCTAGATCACCTCTCAGTCTCACCAACACTCGACCCTAATGGCAATGAATACTACACAACCAAGGATAAAGGAACAATTCAACTTAAACTAAAATAGATCAACTAGTCGCTCAAAACACCTAAACCTGACAAGAAACGAACTCGCTCTCGCGCAATCCTTATTCTAGCATGCAAAGGCAATGAGACAATCCTAACTTCCTATCACCTCTCGGTCTCAAAGAAGGTGTCTAACCGCTGTACTTTAACCAAATAATCATGCAACAAACCCTACGGTTGTTCCTACCGCAAACAAACCCTAAACACCAAGTCTAGAATCAAACAATGCACCGATCAATCAATACAAAACTAATCAATCAACACACGGGGTTTATGCAATAAATTGATATAATTTCCAGCCACTTAAACACAACCTATTTCATGTCTAAATCAAACTTTACAATAGCAATTAAGGTCTATCAATCAAACAATCCATAAAACCTATCAAAACCTAACAATAATCATCATTCTTAGGTAGAACTAACAAGATTTGCCTAACATATTATTTGGACAACAGCATATACTCAATAAAAACACCATAAAACTCATACCAATCATCTCAAAAATCATTCAACAATCAATCCTACTCATAAACACTTCAATCTTTCAATCAATTGCAAAACTAGTAATCAATTGAACAAGTATAAAAAGATGATGAACAATGTTATGAAAAGAAAGGATATGGATGAATTCCGGGCTGTTCTTGGCTGCTACAACTGATGAGAAACATCCCCGAGGCTTGGTTCTTGTGTCTTCTTCCTTCCCTAGCCGTCACACGATCAAACCCTAAGCCGAAAAAACTTTTTCTTCCTTCCTCCCTTCTTCTCTTGCTGCGATTGGCCAGAACCCTTCACTTAGGGTTTTTTTTCCTTTTTTATGTTATGTTATAGTATGAGGCTTGGGCTTTTCCATGATGTAATGGACCGGGCCTTGAGTTTTTACTTGAAAACTTATGCGTAAAAGGCTCGTAAACTACTCCAAAAGCTCGGTTTCTCTCTTCCTTTCACCCAAAACCTACAATATGAATAAAATTATGTAAAACCTATCTAAAACGAGTTGAAACATATAAAATATAATATAATACGTAGATAAAACGTGCGGAAAATACGTGTGTTTTACAACACATCAGTTCCACTAAAGGAGTCCTCGGTCATCTTTCCAAGTAAAAAAGACTCAAACTTATCAAATGAATCATCTTCACTTGATTCCAAAAGACCATTCTTTTGAAGTGTTTGTATGCGATCTTTGTTTATATGACCAAGGCGACAATGCCAAAGATAAGTCTTACTCAAATCCATTTTGAGTCTCTTTGTGCTTGATTGGTACAACATGTTATCAAAGGATGTGTTATCAATAACTAATTCATAAATGCCATTAGACGGCATTGCTTTAAAATAAAAGACATTATTCATGAAAACATAAATTCCATTGTCCACAGACATTAAATCAAAACCACATTGTCTTAACAAAGAAACGGTGATAATATTCCTAGTCAAACTAGGAGCATATAAAACGTCTTTCAAAATAACTTCCAAACCATTTGGAAGGTTCAATGTGTAGTCTCCTCGGGCTTCGACAACAACCTTTGCTCTATTGCCCATGAAGAGACTAATATCTCCTTTCTTAAATCCTTCATTTCCCTTGAACCCCTGCAATAAATTGCAAATATGAGTTCCACATCCGGTATCCAATACCCATGTGTTAGAGGAAATAAGATTAAGATCAATATGAATCATGAAAGTTGTACCCGAGGTTTGCCCCGCATCCCTCTTAGCTTTCAACTCTTTGAGACGGGTTGGACAATTCCTCATTCAATGCCCAATCTCCCCACATCCAAAGCACGGATCCTCCAAGCTAACCTTTAGCTTCTTTGGTTTGGGTGGTTCCACTTTAGCCTTTCCCTTGAACTTACCCATGTGTTGTCCCTTACCTTTGGCAACCTTTGCCTTGGGTTCCGGGTTATGCCTCTTCCTATTTCCTCCCTCATTGATCGTGAGAACGGGTACAACCTTTTTACCCATCCCGTCTCGGCTGTCTTGGGCATTGCGTGAAGCTCACCAATGCTCTTGTCCCATCCATTCATGTTATAATTCATAACCAGTGTCTCAAACCTCTTGGTTAACCCATTTAGGATCAAATCCGTGGCTAACTCGTTTGAGACGCGACAATTAAGGCGCTCGAGACGATCAATGTGGCCTTTCATCTTAAGTACATAAGATGAGACCGATTGGGTTTCTTCCATACAACATGTACGAAGCGCTCGAACCGTTTCGAAGCGTTCCACCCTATCTTGTGTAAGGAACATTACCTTAAGTTGGGTGATCATGTCGTATGCCCCATGCAGTTCAAAATCCTTTTGAATCTCGAGAATCATAGTTCCCAACATGAGGCAAGAAACTTGCACCGAATCCTCATTGTGCTTAACCCAATCGTTATGGTCTTGGACATCGTCAACAATAGGTTCATCTGGAATAAGATCCTCTAATACGTAGTATTTTTTTTCTTGCTTGAGAACGATTCTCAAGTTTCGATACCAATCCATAAAGTTGGTATAGCTTAGACGATCCTTGTCAAGAATAGATCTTAGTGATAGGTTATTGATGGGTGGAATAATAACGTTAGGTGGATTGTTGATTGCGGCCATCTACAAACATAACAAAGCTCAATTTTAGTATTTTCGATATCAATTATTTTTAATCGTTAATACCCTTTATGTCTCCAAGACAATTAATGATTAAAATCTAGAACCCAACGTTACATTCAAATAGTAATTAGGTGACCTTTATCCTACTATTTAAATTAACAAGGTAGTCAACGTTTGACGATTGCAACCCTTTGCAACTTCTAGTTTTATGGGATCGGTTAAGCATCTCATGCTTAGTTGGCATGTTTAATCCCATCAACACCATTATACGCCATGCTTCGGTGACCCTATTCACATGGTTTGAAATTTAAGTTGTCCTACTTACACACACATGTGAGTTTACACATACAAGTGGTTAGGTGACCTTTATCCCACAAATATGGCAAACCCACCTCAAACTCACAAGTTTCCTCTAATGCGGTTAAGTGACCTTTATCCCAAACCGAGTTCCGAAGTGATTCGAGTGTCGTATAAAAGGATGGTGTTCAACTTATTTTATAAAAGGGATTTGTAAGGCCCCGTTCCCGGTAACCCTACTTTGGTGTTGGATTTACTCATAAACATAGTTCTAAAATCAGAGTTAATTAAAAACTTTCGCGGAATACTAAAAACATCAACCATCATATTACAAAACAACAAACTATTGTCTTAACAAAAGTTGAATTGTCTTAACATAACATCATAAATCATAACACTTCTATTCCGAGATGCCAGTCTTCCAGTCCCTACCGTGTGCCATCCTCAAGCCAGCTCCGTTAACCTATTTGCCTGCGTGCATACTAAAAGTCAGCTACGCTGAGTGAGTTCTAGTTAAGCAGGTAACATACAATCATTCTCATTCTTACTCATTTATATAAACATATATCCGAAGACACATATTACATTCGTTCTTACATTCTTACTTTCATACATACGTACTTTTACTTACCTGCATTATTTTATACATACTTGTCTACGTTTTAAAGAGCCTTCCGCCCTATAACCTTTGCAGATATTTTTAGGGTCTGCAACCCTTTTATTCTTCACATATATTATTAGGGTATGCAACCCTTTTTATTCTTCGCATATATTATTAGGGTATGCAACCTTTTTATTCTTCGCATATATTATTAGGGTATGAAACCATATTATTCTTCGCATATATTATTAGGGTATGCAACCCTTTTATTCTTCGCATGTATTATTAGGGTATGCTACCCTTTATACATTAAATCTACATATCATACATACCATTCATATATTATAAACATCATACGTACATTCCTCTCATTAGTTATATATCTTTTCACACATACGTTCAACTCTTTCTACACAGATTAGGTATATTTATAAACATTCATAAGGCATACACTTACCACTTAAGGTAAGTGTATTACCTAATCACATTGAGTATACACACAGCCCCGAAAACATAACACAGAATTGGGGCTAGAAATTCACCTGGAGTCGGATTCTCTCGCCGTCAATGGTAATGTCCTTCCTTAGTTGTGCACGGTTAACTGCACAATACATTAAGCGTGTCAATCATCTGTTACTAGTATCACTTATATCCATGCTAATGAAACCCTCAACTAACGGGGGTCATGGAATTTCGCATGGAAGAATTTCGCTTTTCATGGGAATTTCGCTTCTCATGGAATTTCGCTTCTCATGGGAATTTCGCTTCTGGAATTTCTCTTCTCATGGTGAAAAACCCATTTTTTTACATCATCATTTTTTTTGCCATTTTAAAGCTATTTTACTCCGTGACTCTTCCTTATGACCCGATTTTACCCTTTTTTATGGGTTTTGGGTTGTACCAACTTTGTATACCCATGTTTTATGAGGTCCGAATATCACCTTATTGTCCTATAACATACCCGTGAGGTTATAACTCACCAAGTTTATGTTTTTCTTACATTTCACAGGCCGATCTATCATCCTATCAGTTTGCATGTCGAAACCGACTAAAAACTTAACCATTGAAACTGAAACCTACCTTTTGCTTCGGGTTCGGTTCGGATCTGAGACGACTCGAGGATCTGGACGTGATTCTTGTTATTTGAAGACACTTTGAGCACCAAGATCTTCCTTACTTTAACCCGGATTTGGATTCGGGTCTTGAGAGAGTATGTGTGTTCTATGGTGTGTGTGAAAATGTGTGGAGAGAAAGAAAAGGGTGAAAGGATGGAGGGGTTGGGTTTATATAGGGGGTTATGGGCCCCACAACCCACTCACACTTCCAAGTCCAAATATTATCCAAACACTAAACACATGACTAACTTAACGACACACAGTTAATAACAAAACTTTCTGTTATCTATTATTTAACAAAAGTTGGATGTTACAAGTCTACCCTCCTTAAAAGAGGTTTCGTCCTCGAAACCTAACTATTTCTACTAAACAAATGCGGGTAAAACTTGCGCATCTCTTCTTCAACTTCCCAAGTGGCATCCGATCCCTTACGATGCTTCCATATCACTTTCACCAAGGGAATAACCTTACGACGAAGCTTCTTTTCCTTCCGGCAACTATCTCAACGGGCTGCTCGACATAGTTCAGCTCTCGTTTACTTCAATGTCTAGAAGAGGTACGTGAGACGTATCATCAGCGAGACACTTTCTCAAGTGAGAGACGTGAAACGTAGAGTGAATTCCTTCCAGCTCATCGGGTAGATCAAGCTTGTAAGCCACTTCACCCACACGGGCCACGATCTTGAACGGTCCTATATACCTTGGACCCAACTTTCCCCTCTTTCTAAAACGTATGATCCCCTTCCAAGGTGAGACTTTGAGCATCACATAGTCCCCAACATTAAACTCAATCGACTGTCTCCGCTTATCGGCATAAGACTTTTGACGATCTTGAGCAGCCTTCATTCTGGCCTTAATCTGATCAAACCTTGAAGATGTTTCCTGAACGACTTCTAGACTGCCAATCTCCTTCTGACCAATTTCTCCCTAACAAACAGGAGTTCTACATCGTCTGCCATACAACATCTCGAATGGCTGCATACCAATACTCGAATGATAGCTGTTGTTGTAGGAGAATTCTGCCAAGTGCAAATGATCATCCCAACTTCCTCCAAAGTATAACACACAAGCACGTAGCATATCCTCAAGGGTTTGGATAGTCCTTTTAGACTGCCCATCTGTTTGAGGATGATACGCCGTTCTGATGTTCAGTCTTGTTCCCATGGCTTCGTGGAACTTTTTCCAGAATCTTAAAGTAAAGCGGGTATCCCTGTCTGACACAATCGATAACGGCACCCCATGCTTTGAAACCACTTCCTTAATGAACACGTTTGCCAACATTTCTGACGAGATGGCCTCTCGTATAGGCAGAAAATGAGCACTCATCAAACGGTCCACAATCACCCATATGGTATCATAATTTCTAGCTGTGCGCGGTAGCTTAGTTATGAAATCCATGGTGATGTGTTCCTACTTCCATTCCGGTATCTCCAGAGGCTGTATCTTTCCATACGGTTTATGGTGCTCTGCCTTGACATGCAAGCAAGTCAAGAACTTGCTGACATAATCTACCACATCGTTCTTCATACCCGACCACCAATAGTCCTTCTTCAAGTCTTGGTACATCTTAGTAGATCCTGGATGATTCGAGTACCGCGACTTATGGGCCTCTTCTAGGACCCGATCTCTAAGATTCCCATGACGAGGAATCCACATCCGATCAAATCTGGTCTTTACGCCATGAGTATTGTCAATCAACTCGGTTTGTTGCCCAAAAATCATCTCCTTCTTCATTAACCCTTCTTTGGCTAACACTTCCATCTGCACCTTGCTGATCTCTTCAAAGAAATCTGAGTTGATGATCAACTTATAAGAATTGACCGTCGCGATAACCTTTGCGTTCTTCCGGCTCATGGCGTCAGCGACTACATTAGCCTTCCCGGGATAATACTTGATCTCACAGTCATAATCCTTGATCAGTTCTAACCACCTTGTCTGCCTCATATTCAACTCTTTTTGCTCAAAGAAGTACTTCAAACTCTTATGATCTGTATAGATAGTACACTTAGTACCGCACAAGTAATGTCTCCAGATCTTGAGAGCATGCACTACAGCTGCTAAATCGAGATCAAGCGTCGGGTAAGTACTTTCGTGAACTTTCAACTGTCTAGACGCATAGGCTATAACCTTCCCTCGTTGCATCAACACGCAACCTAACCCTTGATGTGAGGCATCAGTACAGACTACCAAATCCTCCTCGCCATCAGGTAGCACAAGGATTGGAGCCTCTGTGAGTCTTTTCTTCAATTCTTCAAACGCTTCTTCTCGCAACTTACCCCAACCAAACACTACAGCCTTTCGGGTCATACCGGTCAACGGTGCAACTATATTGGAGAAGCCCGGAATGAATCTCCTATAATAGCCAGCCAACCCTAGGAAACTGCGTATCTCAGTTGGGTTTTGCGGCGTCTTCCAATTCTTAATCGCTTCAATCTTTGCCGGGTCCACAGTAATCCCTTCAGGATTAATTATGTGACCTAGAAACTGCACTTCTCGTAACCAAAACGCACACTTTGAGAATTTGGCGTAGAGTTTCTCCTTCTTTAACACTTCAAGCACTTCTCTCAAGTGTCCAGCATGGTCAGACTTGCTGCTTGAGTAAATCAATATATCGTCAATGAAAACGATAACCGACTTGTCTAACATTGGCCGACATATCCTATTCATCATATCCATAAACGCTGCAGGAGCATTGGTCAGGCCAAACGACATCACGGGGAGACACTCGGCCTTATAAAACCTTTGTTTAGGAGTTCTTGTAGTCGGGACATTAACTCTTTCATCTCGGACGACGCCATACGATAAGGTGCTTTCACGACGGGCTGTGCTCCTGGTATCAACTCTATCTGAAATTCTACCTCACGTTCCGGTGGCAACCCTGGAAGATCCTCAGGGAACACTTCGGGATAGTCGCACACTACTGGAACATCTTTCACATCTTTCGTCTCGGCCGTAGCTTTGACAACATATGCCAGGTAGGCACTGCACCCTCACCTTAACAAACCCTCGGCTTTTATCATCGAAATGACTTTAAGCCCTGAACTTTCTCTATCACCATAAACCGTTACTGTACCACCATCCGAAGACTTTAGTCTTATCAATCTACTCTTACACACTATCTGAGCCTCAAATTCAGACGGCCAATCCATCCCCAATACTACATCGAATCCTCCTAAGGTCATCACGTACAGGGTAGCAGGAAATTCATGTCCTTCCAACTCTATCTTACAACTCTTAACCATTCTCATAATTTTACCGAGGTCTCACTAGCGGTTTCTACCATAAAAGTTTTAGACACACGACAACAACTCATCTTAGCTTTCTTACAAAACGGAGTAGCTACAAAACTCCTAGTCGCACCTGAGTCAAACAATACGGAAGCAGAAATACCGTTTACTAGAAATATACCTGTCACAACGTCAGGGATATGCTTAGCTTGTTCTTGGGTCAACATGTAGGCTCTGGTCTTTTGCCTAGACTGCCCAGCATCCTTCTTACCGCTTCCCCGGGCTTCAGTACATTCTCTTGCCATGTGGCCCGTCTTGCCACACTGGAAGCATGCCGGTTTTGCATTACAATCATTGGCGTAGTGCCTCACTTTCCCACACTTGTAACACACATTCGACCCAAACTTACACTCTCCTCCATGAGCTTTCCCACATTTGTGGTATATATCAGAACCAGTCCCCCATTTGCACTCACCAGCGTGCATCTTCCCACATGTCTTGCACGGCTTCTTCTCCCACACCTTCTGCTTTTTCTCCCTTAAGTTCCACAACTGGGTACCGGGTCGCTTAGCAGGAGCAAACCACTTCTTCTCCTTATTCTCTTCCACCACCACATCATCCACAGCCAGGTCATCATAAACCATTTCTGCAAGTTCAACTGCAGAATCAAAAGTAGCAGGCTTACTAGCCCGGACAAAGGTGCAGACATTTTGTGGTAGTCCCCTCAAGTAGCACTTGATCCTCTTAACCTCAGTGTTCACCATATCAGGCGCCAGCCTTGACATACGGTTAAACTCGGTAGTGTACTCGCGGAGTGTCATCTTCCCCGCCCTCAAATTCAGGAACTTCATCTCCGCCCTTTCGACTTTGGCATCGGCACAGAACTTCTTCATGACCATTTCCTTCAAATCTTCCCACTTCATGGCCTTGATCTCTGCAGTAGTCTTCTTTTGCTCTACCATCTCCCACCAAAACATAGCTTCATCCTCAAACTTCTGGGTAGCAAAACCCACTGCTTGGTCGGGGCGACACTCGCTAATTCGGATAACCTTGTCCATTGCGGTTATCCATTGGAGAGTAGCGATTGCATCACCTGTACCAGGAAACTTTGGTGGGTCGCAACCTTTAAACAACCTGTAGTTGCACCCACCTCGGCCCCTCTTACCAGCGTTGACCTTCACAGACCGATCTTCACTTGATTCCTCTCTCACAGTCTCTTCATCTTTCTTACTACTTTCCCCTGTCTTCTCAGCGGTTCCTGCATGGCTCTCAGTTGATTTTTCTTGTTGAAGATTCTACGCTGCAGCAGCCACTGCCTGGGTAATGATAGCTTGGATAGCAGGGTCGGGCTGAGGCCTTTCATCTCGCACTGTCATGCTTCTCCCTTCCTCCGAATCGAGGATCGGTTTCCTCGGAGGGCACTCGGGTAACGCGTGGTCTACCACGGCGACTTGTGCGACTTCCTTTTCCAGCAGTCTTCTTAGTACCAGCCATTCGAATTCTATAGGAAAACACAAACGTCGTCACTTCAGGAATTATTTAGTACAAGGACAGTAAGGCTAACAGGTAATTACAGTGGCCAGTTGTGATTAGCTGATCACGTTACTATCCGTGTTCTATACACTTCCCTTTGTGAGTCCACTTGTGCTAGTGTCTACTTATAATAATTGGTCATTCACACATTTTACATCATCACAAAAACAAGCAATTCTATATCTAACTATTTAGTTAGATTTCTTATTTATTCTTTACTATACACAAGATCAACTTACACAAAGTGATCACTTCCTAAGCTTGCTTGAGTGACACATGGCATTCTCGGACTGGCATCGTCTTTATTTTATTCCTTAAGTCCCATTCTCTGTTCGAGTTTAAGCATGAAGGATGCTTATTCTCTCAAACTTATGCTCTGATACCAACTTGTAAGGCTCCGTTCCCGGTAACCCTACTTTGGTGTTGGATTTACTCATAAACACAGTTCTAAAATTAGAGTTAATTAAAAACTTTCGCAAAATACTAAAAACATCAACCATCATATTACAAAACAACAAAATCTTGTCTTAAGAAAAGTTGAATTCTCTTAACATAAAATCATAAATCATAACACTTCTATCCCGAGATGCCGGTCTTCCAGTCCCTACCGTGTGCCATCCTCAAGCCAGCTCCTTTAACCTATTTACCTGCGTGCACACTAAAGGTCAGCTACGCTGAGTGAGTTCTAGTTAAGCAGGTAACATACAATCATTCTCATTCTTACTTATTTATATAAACATATATCCAAAGACACATATTACATTCGTTCTTACATTCTTACTTTCAAACAATCATACTTTTACTTACCTGCATTATTTTATACATACTTGTCTACGTTTTAAAGAGCCATTCATTTTATAACCTTCGCAGATATTTTTAGGGTCTGCAACCCTTTTATTCTTCGCATATATTATTAGGGTATGCAACCCTTTTTATTCTTCGCATATATTATTAGGGTATGCAACCCTTTTATTCTTTGCATATATTATTAGGGTATGCAACCCTTTTATTCTTCGCATATATTATTAAGGTATGCAACCCTTTTATTCTTCGCATGTATTATTAGGGTATGCTACCCTTTATACATTAAATCTACATATCATGCATACCATTCATGAATTATAAACATCATACGTACATTCCTCTCATTAGTTATATCTGTCCTCATATATCTTTTCAAACATACGTTCAACTCTTTCTACACAGATTAGGTGTATTTATAAACATTCATAAGGCATACACGTACCACTTAAGGTAAGTGTATTAACTAATCACATTGAGTATGCACACAGCCCCGAAAACATAAACACAGAATTGGGGCTATAAACTCACCTGGAGTCGGTTTCTCTCGCCGTCAATGGTAATGCCCTTCCTTAGTTGTGCACGGCTAACTGCACAATACATTACGCGTGTCAATCATCTGTTACTAGTATCTCTTATATCTATGCTAATGAAACCCTCAACTAGCGGGGGTCATGGAATTTCGCATGGAAGAATTTCTCATGGAAGAATTTCGCTTCTCATGGGAATTGCGCTTCTCATGAAATTTCGCTTCTCATGGAATTTCTCTTGTCATGGAATTTCGCTTCTCATGTAATTTCGCTTCTCATGGGATTTCTCTTCTCATGGGATTTCTCTTCTCACGCGAAAAACCCATTTTTTTTACATCATCATTTTTTTTTGCCATTTTAAAGCTATTTTACTCCGTAACTCTTCCTTAGGACCCGATTTTACCCTTTTTTATGGGTTTTGGGTTGTACCAACTTTGTATACCCGTGTTTTATGAGGTCCGAACATCACCTTATTGTCCTATAACATACCCGTGAGGTTATAACTCACCAAGTTTATGTTTTTCTTACATTTCATAGCCCGATCTATCATCCTATCTGTTTGAATGTCGAAACTGACTAAAAACATAACCATTTAAACTGAAACCTACCTTTTGCTTCGGGTTCGGTTCGGATCCGAGACGACTCGAGGATCTGGACGTGATTCTTGTTATTTGAAGACACTTGAGCACCAAGATCTTCCTTACTTTAACTCGGATTTGGATTCGGGTCTTGAGAGAGTATGTGTGTTCTATGGTGTGTGTGAAAGTGTGTGGAGAGAAAGAAAATGGCGAAAGGGTGGAGGGTTGGGTTTATATAGGGGGTTATGGGCCCCACAACCCACTCACACTTCCAAGTCCAAATATTATCCAAACACTAAACACACGACTAACTTAACGACATACAATTAATAACAAAACTTTCTGTTATCTATTATTTAACAAAAGTTGGATGTTACAGGATTTTAGTTTTCAAAATTCTAGATTGAAAAATCTCTTTCATTTGCATGCATTCAAATGTATGGTACTAAGTTGAAAAACCCATTTTTCAATGTTCCTATTAATAAAACCTATTTTATTATAAAATCATTAGCCTTTAATAAAACCAATTTTTATTACCTAATTATTTCTCAGGAACCAATTTTATGCTAGTTGTTGATTTTAAGTTGTTAACAATCCAAATTGTAATAACATACACAAAAGTAAATCAACCATGCAAGCATAAAATACACAACCACAAGTTCATAACCATAGCCTCCTAATGTTGACCACACTTGTTGATCGAAGACAAGTGTGTCAATAGGTCTCTCTTAAGGGACTCAAAAGGACATGTGCTTGTGTCGGTGAACTCACACTTGATCCCGCATCCAAGTGCTCCGAGTGCTCACCTCCGTGTTGTGGTCTCCATGATTTTATTTAGGCTCTCTTCCTTGCATCTTCTTTTACAAAACATATCCAAATACATTTTTCTAGTAAAAGAAATGCTCCTAATCTACTTATTATTACAAATCAATTGAAAGAATAAATAGATTACAAACCCAAATAAATATTACAACCATATTGAATGAACAAACAACCACTTTGAATGAACAAACAATCAACACAAACATTCAACCAAACACAAGGCCATGGCTAGGTTATGAACATCTATTACATATCCAAATATGCAATAATACAAGACCCAAATGGTTCCCCTTTACCCTTGAAACTTTCGGCCAAAACAAACAAAAACTGAAATTTCCAGGTTTTGTCGAAACAACACAATTAATCATCCAAATGACTTAGTTTTTCAAGATTACCACATGCATGTAAAGTATAACCTTGAAAAACCATGGGGTAACCAAAACCCCTAAAATTTCCAGCCATATGGTAAACCCCACCATTAACCCAAAAATTTTTGGGTTTAATGAAGCATGCATCCGTATAAGCGGCTCTTAATGCCATTATTGTGTTTTAACAAGATTATCAAAGTCATAAAATCCCAATTTTATGAAAAACTCAGCGGAAATTAGTTTTAAATCTTGTTAATTTGATATGTATAAAACCAATTTTACACATGCAAAACCCAAGCCCGGATCCGAATACGAAATACATACTATCAAACACATGCATGTCACTATAAGTACATGCATGTTAAAGTTACCTTT